>NC_050534.1:20272897-20300935 GCF_002922805.2 Oryzias melastigma | reverse complement strand
TGCATCAGAATGCATGTGATACTCCGCCCCCCTCCCCGTCTAATCCTTACGTGTTTGTCATTCTTACCCCCCTCCCCTACAGATGGGACTCGGTCCGTTGGGTTTTGTTGTATAAGAGACCCTCGCTGACAGAAAAACGGAGAGAATAAGTTATCCCTGGAAAACCGGCACTATCTAAGCCCCGCCCCATCTCTGTCCTTATCTGCAACACAAACCGGCGTGCTCTTATCTCAGCGCGCACACCGACACTCCAGCTCACGCGGTGCGTCCCCCTCTCCCCGCCGCTTCCTTGCCTTGAAACACGCCACTAACCCACACACGCCGCCGGTCTAATCTCTGAGTGGATGTGCCCGCTGTTTCACTTAACCACGGGGGGGGGGGGCAGAATATTTCACTTCAACCATCAACAGATAAGGAAGCCTCCCTGTGCCGCCGTTCGGCCCTACTTTGTAGAAGAGTTACCTCCGACACTCTCGTTAATCACAGGATTCATTAGTCACCTCGTCTGTAATTGTTTACTTTCCCCATGGCGGCGGCGGCGGCGGCACAACACGAGGTTGCCGGCCCTCCGTGTTACAATTCTGAAAGTACATAATAGTAAATTAATTTTCCAGGTCCCTCCAATTGGATTAGTCCATTTGATTAGTCATTGAGTACTCTCTATTAGCCAGGAAACGGCGCATTCGGAGTCGGGAAGAGTTTGATACCTGGAAGACCATCGGGTGGGGGAGGGGAGGATGGCGGCTCCTTCCCGATCAAAAACAATCTGAGCTAAATGGATAACCGCTAATGAAAACCGCTAATAAACCTATAATCTGCCAACAAAATCCGATTGAGTTGCTAATTGGATTCAAACGATTCAACCGCAGCAGGAACGGATGTTCGGACGTTTAATTAAACTTCATAAACTGATCAGTCGGTTCTGGCGTTTTTCACCCAGGCGAAGCTGCAGGCAGGAGAGTGTCGTTGACAATCGTTCAGCTGAACCCGAGTCCAGATTCTGACCAGAACCTCCATCTTTGACCAGAACCTCTTATCAGCTGATAGAGAAGGTTTCTGGCAGAACCAGATTCATACTTCCAATTTAAGAACCCCAACCATCACACTCCCTCCTCCATGTTTGACTGTGGCTCCAATGTTTTGGATGTTTTTGAGTCCACATGTTACTGGAAGGTCAGAAATGACACCAACATCGGATCAGAATTTGGTGGATCGTCTGGACCACGAACCGGTTCAATGTCAGATAATAATTTGAAGTTGGCGTTCGATTGCCAAAGCTCCGATGTTGATCTTCTTTGGACTACCGTAACTCAACGATTTTTTACGGAATAACATAATTCCAGTAACCTGAGAAAAGCAGATTTACTCTGATATCCCAAATATACTTTAGTATAGTTTTTCCCTGCGTCAAACTTTGTTAGAATTTCATTAATTGCGTAAATGTTTACGCAATTTAAAAAATTCTTAATTTTTTTACAAACCTAAAGTGTTGCATATCAGCGAAAAGTTGATTTTCTCATCTTTCAGAATCTACTGGAATGATGTTAATTGCTTGAACTGTTGAAGAGTTACGATAGTCTATAGAAGATCCTCATCTAAGCTTCGGCTTCAGTTCTTTGAATTATCCTAAATCTACAATCAGTTGCACAATTAACAAAATTCTATTTTTTTTTACTAACGTAAAGTGTTGTATATCAGCGTAAAGCAAATTTTTAAGCTTTCAGAATTCACTGGAAGGACATCGATTACGTAAAATGTTGAAGAGTTACGGTAGTCACAAAGAAGATCAACATCAAAGCTTCGGCCGCAACTCTCTTATTGTAGCTCTATAAATGACAAAATTTGAACAAATTTTAACGCAGAAAAAGCTTCACTAACGTAAAGTGTTGCAAATCTGTGTAAAGCTACTTTTGACAACTTTCAGAATCCATTAGAATTATTTTTATTGTGTAAACGATTGAAGTGTCAACAGTAGTTCTTTGAAATTATGTAACTCAGAGACCAAGGAAATTTGAAAATTGAGGAAATTTGAATATATTTTTTTTTCTTTTTACTAATGTAAAGTTTTACATATCAGCGTAAAGCTGCTTTTCTCAGCCTCCAGAATCTGTTCGCAATACATTCATTGTATAAACAGTTGAAGACGTACAGTAGTTCTTGGATTCAACGTAACTCTACAACCGTTTAAGCAATTAACAAAATTTCGACTTTTTTTAATGTGAAGTGCTGCATATCCATGAAAATTTGCTTTTCTCAGCTTTTAGGCTCCACTTGAATTATGTTAATTGCATAAACGGTTAAAGAGTTAACAATAGTTCTTTGAAATAACGTAACTCTACAACCATTTACGCAATTAATTCCTGCGAGTTCTAAGTCGGAAACATTTTTTACTAGTTTTTCTCGTCAGAGTCGGCTGGTTTGTAGAAACTTTACTGCAAAACGCTTCAGAATCTGTTAAAACTACAGTAATAACAAACAGTTGAAGAGTTTTGGTGATTTAAACATCACTGTAGCTAAACTCTGGTGTTAAATAGTTAAACGATCACGAGCTCTGGGGTCCTTTTACTTTTTGGGTTTCTCTTCCTGATCAAATGTAATCGTCTTTTACAGATTCTTTTCAGAGGTTTTATTTGATCATGGAACAGCAGGAGGTCCCACACCTGCGTCTCAGACTCTACAAGTCATCAAAAGTGACTCGTTTAAAGACGGGCGGCGTTTCTTCAGAGGAATCGGCGTCTCCATTTAGGTTCAGCTTGTTCTGCATGAAGCTCTGAGGAGAATCCGGCGGCAGCGACGGAATCAGGGGATTTACTGTTGTTATGGGAGCTTTATCATTTGAAGACGGATCAGAACCGTGAGGTGCGTTTTGATGTTGCGGGTCACAGAACTTCACATGTACAGTATGCTGCGTGTCACGCGCGGGGCTGCATACGGATGAGCTAACACATGGTAATCTGCGCTCCGAGGCGAACGAGCGCTGGGACACGCGCGCGCACGTGCATCCGCCTCCATCACAGACGCAACATCACAAGTGAACTTACTGAAACTATGCATTATAGATCAACACGCTCTGTCTCTCGTGCACACGTGCGCCTTCCTCCTCTTCCTCCTTCCAGTCGCGCGCGCTCGCCACATCGCAAATGATGGGATTTAAACATCAACACGATGAAATATTCATGTCAGTGGCAGCCGCTCGAGCAGAACTAACACCGAGGGGGATTTGCCTTCAGATCTGAGGATACCACTGCATTCATCCCTCTCCACCCCCCCAGAGTCGCAGCTATTGTCAGAGTTTTGGGTTTTTGAGTGCTGCTGCTCTTCGCTTTGATACCCTCTTCCCACTTTCAGGAGTTTTTTTCGTCCCAAAACATTTTCCAATTAAACATTCTACATTTATCATCGTCTAACTCGATCCTAGTTTCCACTCACTGTTTACTCAACGCGATGACATAAACACAAACGAGAGACCTGGACGGGGCTGGAAGGGAACCATCAACACCTCAGAGTCACAGTCAAGGCCCGGGGGCCGGATCCGGCCCTCCACATCATTTTATTTTACTGTTATTAATGACCCGATGTTATCTTGTGCTAATTTCTCACTTGTGTCATTTTGACAAAATATATTTTATGGAAAATATTCAAAGTTATTTAAAGTTTAGGTTGATTTATTCTGGAAAAATATTCCTTTTTTCTATTCATAATTATGTTTAAAAGTTACTTTGGCATTTACTAAGATTTTTTTAGGCTGTTTTTGAGTTTAGCTAATATTTCAGCTACATGCTAGCTGTTTTGGGTAATCTTATTTTTCTTTGGCTTTTAAGGCTAAATTGGCTAATATTTTAGCTGGCTATCAGTTTCAGCATTTTTTTCTATTAACTTCAGTATTTTCAGCTACCAGCTTCAGCGTTTTTAGCTATCAAATTCAGTATTTTCAGCTATCAGCAGTAGCATCTTCAGCGGCCAAATTCAGTATTTTCAGCTTTTAGCTTCAGCATTTTCAGCTATTAACTTCAGTATTTTCAGCTATCAGCTTTAGTGTTTTCAGCTACCACCTTCAGCATTTTCAGCTATTAACTTCAGTATTTTCTGCTGTCAGCTTCAGCATTTTCAGCTATTAACTTTAGCGTTTTCAGCTGTCAAATTCAGTATTTTCAGCTATCAGCAGTGGCATCTTCAGCGGCCAAATTCAGTATTTTCAGCTGTCAGCTTCAGCATTTTCAGCTATTAACTTTAGCGTTTTCAGCAATCAAATTCAGTATTTTCAGCTATCAGCAGTGGCATCTTCAGCGGCCAAATTCAGTATTTTCAGCTTTTAGCTTCAGCATTTTCAGCTATTAACTTCAGTATTTTCAGCTGTCAGCTTCAGTGTTTTCAGCTACCACCTTCAGCATTTTCAGCTATTAACTTCAGTATTTTCAGCTACCACCTTCAGCATTTTCAGCTATTAACTTCAGTATTTTCAGCTGTCATCTTCAGCATTTTCAGCTATTAACTTTAGCGTGTTCAGCTATCAAATTCAGTATTTTCAGCTATCAGCAGTAGCATCTTCAGCGGCTAAATTCAGGTTCAGCATTCACCATCACCACTTACAATGGAAAGTCTATATAAACCTGCATATATGCTCACTTCAGGCTTCTGTCTTCAAGTATTGCTCAAGATTCTAAAATCATTTTTAAATTCCATGTATAAAACAGACAAGTTAAACCATGTCAAACTTTGACCAATCAGGGTCTCCGATTTTTGGATGGTGTTCCTTTTAATTCCCAAAAGTGCCAACCGTTTTAAATGATCATGAAGGAGAAATTAATTATCGTGTCCAGCCAAAATTGTGACCCGACAAACTCCAGTCACAATGCCTTCATAGCTGTAAAATGCAGCAGAAGAAGGATTATGTGGCCTTAATCCTGTCGATTAACTTGGTTCCCTAAACTGGGATGTATCTTTGATTCTGTACAAATTCTTGTTTTGTTTTTTCTTTTACTTTCTTCCTCCTGAAGTGAAAACAATCTGAACTAATTTTTGTATATTTTGGATTTTTTGCATAGAATAATGTCGATGATTTTTCTGTCTGATCATACATAATGATTATCATCGGGGAGAGTAATTTGTATTGATCGTGCCAGGAGTCTGGGGTGTGCTCGGATCATCGTCATCGGGAGGATCTTCTGTATTGATCGTTGTCGGGGGTGTTAAATATATTCAGATTATTATTCATCATCTGTTATGCTCTGGATTTCTGATGCTGGTTGGTGGTGGTGGGGGGGGGGGTTCCTGGTGATGATCTGAATACGTTTGGGCGTCTGGTATGAATTGATGATTCTTTCCTGACGATAATCGTCTGAGTATATTTAGATTTTTGGTACTGATTAATATAAATGACTTGTCTGTGGATGTTTGAAATTTGATTACATAATTGATCTTAAAGATGCTTCATAACCTGAATCTATGATTGTAAAAATGTAATATTAAGTCCTGAACCGGATGTTGGAAATTCATGTAGAGAAACTCGTATCCGGAGTGGGATTATACAAGTTTGCTTCCTCCCACTCCCTTTAAACCGATCAACTTGTGATTGATAAAGTAAGATGTTAGTTTATGTATTATTATCTGATTGCTTGAAATGAACCACGTCATTCATTCATTCATTCATTCATTCATTCAACTGTCTGCAGCTTCACTTTTACTGAATATTCTCTCCAGGTCCGTTTTGGTTCCACTGGCTCAGGTTTATCAACTCCAAGCTCGTCCAACGACTGCATTCAAATGAGCAGTAGAAGCTCCGAATCCGTAGAGTAAAAAGTGAAGCTGATGTTTCAGCTCTGGGCTGCACTTGTCTCGCTGATGCTGAAGTATTTTTCAGTTTCATTCCTGCTTGTGTTTTCCATGCTTCTTTTTTCAAGCACATCCTTTTTTGGGCAGTTTAAGGTACAACAATGATATTGTAGCAACCTGTCCTGGGGGGGCCTGATGGCGGGTAGGGCGGGGCGTGGCCTAGTTTTCATCACCGGACCGAAAGTGGTCGGGGAGAAGTGTTGATTCTGAGACTTTCAGGATTAAGTGAGTCTATATAATCCAACGGGATTGAATCCAAACTTTGGACAAACTTGTGCTCTTCCTGCTCTTCATCGTCAGATAAATGCAGCTCTCCTTTAGCAAACCCTCAGCAGGTATTTGGATCACAAACGCTGAGTCGTCGTGTCTTGACCATTTTTATTTATACAGATAAAACAAATCTTCATGTTTAGGAAGAGACTTGATTTGAGCTTCAGCAGCCGGAGAGGATGGAATTCAGAAATAAAAAATAACCAAATCAGCTGAAGGTCGGCGATGTGAGAGAATAGTTTGATTCCAACGAGTTTATTCCAGAATCTGCAGAGACAGATTCATCTCGGAGCTCGATTGAAGGTCACCTGGACGGCACGCCGAAGCTGAGCAGATGAGCGTCACAAAGCGGGAGAAAAGAAAGAGCGTCCTGGTTACCTCAAAACAAGATTCGGCTTCATCTTTTAAAAACAAAAAACAAAAAAAAAAACACCAGAGGAAAGAAACACAAAGAGCTGCAATTTGGGCCATTAGGAGTCTTTGAAAGGCTTTTTAGGGAGTTAGCGCCATGCTAATAACTGACCATTCACACCTGAAGAGAGCTCAGTAAGATAAAAAATAAGAGTTAAAAACAGCAGGAAATGACTTAATTGAATTCTGGTACGGAGTGAAGATGTAAAACAATTAAAGAGGAGTCTGGTAGGAGCAGAAGCGCTGCGATTGCTTCGTTTGGGACACTGTTATTGGTTTTAAATTGGATTTCCAGCATGCAGGCGACTTTTTTCAGGAAGTTACAGAGTTTGCTGGAGAAATCACATCACAGACGTATGAGATCTCAGCCCGCAATTAAAGTTAGGCCTTCATTAGTGTGTCGTTTACTCACAGAGTCATTAGAAATGTTATTATTTTAGGGTTTGCCCTAAATACTAAATGGTTGTTGGTGTTCAGGAATATGTGCGGAAAACTGTAAAGTCAGATTTTCTTTTGATCTATTTTCAAAGTGTTCGCATCAAAAGCGACGTTTTCATTGGCTAATTATTTTTGCAAAAAAAAAAAAAAAAAAAAACGTGTCATTTTCTAGGACATAGTTTCTGCAGAGCGGCAGGAGTTTATTAGGAAATCCCTCCAAAATTGTGGGGCGACTTTTACCCCCTCAACGCATTCTCCTGCTAGCTTACAGCCCCTCATACATCCAAGCTAACATTAGCGGCGCAACAGAAATAATGAGAAATTCTAGAGCTATAACAAAAAACACATTTGTTGAGTGTGAAACTTTATTAACAACATCCTCTTAACAGTGTAGAGTCAAGATCTGTTGGTCTTGTAATTCAGATAAGTCCCATTCCAATAATCTTTGTGATCTATTTTCAAACCATTTCCATCAAAAGTGAGATTTTTGGCTAATTATTTTAGATAAAAATGTAAAAACTCTTGTTGTTTTCTAGGACATAGTTTCTGCAGAGCGGCAGGAGTTCTTTAGAAATTCTCTTCTGACTTGTGGACAGGACTTTTGGCAACCCCGCCCCCCTTTTACATGCTCTCCTGCTAGCTTACAGCCCCTCACACATCCAAGCTAACATTAGCGATGCAACAAAAATGGCGAGGAATATCGGCGCTATAATAACAAACATAAATCCGTCGAGAGTGCAACTTTATTAGCAACATCCTTGTAACAGAATACAATCAAGTGCTGTTGATTGACATAGTTTCTGCAGAGCAGCAGGAGTTTATTAGGAATTCTCCTTTGAGTTGTGGGCGGGACTTTTACATGCTCTCCTGCTAGCTTACTGCCCGTCACTCCAGGCTAATATTAGCGGTGCGACAAAAATGGTGAGGAACACCCAGCCGTACAGTTTGGATCCACCCAGGGAGCATGTGGCTCCGCCCACCAGGTTTTCTACATCACAAACATCTTTTTTAATCTGCTCCTGATTCACAACAATTTAAATAAAGACATTCTCAGAAATATGATTTTGAGTTTCATTGTCAGAAAAACACAGTTTTCATGGGAGGGTTCTTTAAACCCAGATTAGAAAGTTTAAGGACAGAAAGTTTGGGAATGAAATTAGTGTAAAAGTAGAAAAGTTTGTGGGATTTCTCAATGAAAGCCAGTGTGATGGAGTACAGAGGAATACAAAGCCCTCCAACGGGGGGGGGGGGGAGTCAGATATGGGTCCAGTGGTCATCGTTCCTCCTGAGATTCCTCCCTTTTCCATTTAAAAGATGTGATTACACCTCAACAATGCACGCACACACTTTTACACACGCTCGGCTGGCGCTGGAGATCCAATTTAGGAGGTTAGAAAAGGAGGGATGAGGAGATAGAGGGGAGCAAAGAGGGGAGCTAAAGGGTGAGAGGCGGCCATGTCGGAGATGCAATGAAGGAGGAGGGGGAGGGGGAGGGGGGCGTCCTGTCGTTTGTCATTCTGTCTGCGCTGTATGCAGATGAGGAGCTAATATGATATCGCTGCAGAGCTGATGGATGTTTAAAATGATATGGCAACCCCGAGGAGGCTGGCGGCGTGCTGCCTGCCAGCCCCGCCGCCACTGCCGCCGGTTTGTGTGCAGCCTCACTACAAATCCATGTCAACACACGACTGAAACTTTACACAACTCTTCTTCATTGTTCATCACATTCTGAAACCTTAAAAGATAAACTCACCTGTAATGTGCACAGAATTGTTTCAGTGCGATCCTTTTGGGTTGGTAGAGCGGCGTCGAGTCCTTTAGTGGTTCAGTACTTCCTGTTTGAAGCTGCTTTGAAAACAAAAGTAACTGAAACAAACCAGAGCCTTCTTTCTGGAGCTTTTCAGGCGGTTTGAAACCAACCTTATTGATCCAGAACTTTATTTGTACGTTAACAAACACCTGGACCTCAATGGAAATTAACTGGATAAACTTTTACGGAACACTCTAAAACTACATTTTGAAACTTTAAAACTGTAACTTTTTACCATAATTATGAACCAGATATATAGCATTACCTGTGATCATGCTAGTGTGAATGTTGTAAGCTGACATTGGCCACTGAAGATGCTAAAATTTGTAGCAAAAAATGCTGACGCTGATAGCCAGCTAAAAATATTAGCTCAGTGCCAAATTAGCCTAAAAACCTAAAAAAAAAAAAAAAAAAAATGCAGGTTAGCCAAAACAGGTAGCTGAAAAATTGGCTAAACTTTCAAATAGCCCAAGAAACTGAAAAAAAGCCTAAATTAGCAACAACAGGTAGCATGTAAATATTAGCTTAACTCCAAAACAGCCTAAAAACCCTTGAAAAAGTAAGGCTACAGTTTTTTGGTTAATTTATAGGCGTTTCCAGTTTTTTTTTTTTTTTTTTTTGGCTGATTTGGAGTTTAGCTAACATTTGAACATTATGCTAGCTGGTTTTTGATCATTTAGACACATTTTCAGGTTTTTGGCAACGTTGAACTTTAGGTAACATTTTAGCATTATGCTAACTGTTTTTGTCTAATTCAGACATGTTTCCAGTTTTTTGGCTATTTTTGAGTTTAGCTAAAATTGCTAAATAGCAAACATTTTAGCATTATACCAGCTGCTTTTTTGCTACTTTAGACATGTTTCCATTTTTTTTAAATCTTTTTTTTTTTTGGCTAATTTTGAGTTTGGCTAACATTTAAACATGATGCTAGCTGTTTTTTTTTTTTTGTTTCTAATTTAGACACATTTCCAGATTTTTGGCAAGGTGGAACTTTAGCTAACATTTTAGCATTATGCTAACTGTTTTTGTCTAATTTAGACATGTTTTCAGTTTTTTTGGCTGATTTGGAGTTTAGCTAAAATTGCAAAATAGCAAAAGAAAAATAGCATTATACCATATTTTTGCTACTTTAGACATGTTTCCATTTTTGTCTAATTTGGGATTTAGCGAATATTTTAGTAAGCTTTCAACTTTAGACATGTTTCCAGTTTTTCGGCTGATCTGGAGTTTAGCTAACAGTTTAGCGTAGTGGTAGCTGTTTTTGGCTATTTTACTTTAGACATGTTTCCGTTTGTTTGTCTAATTTGGCATCTAGCTAGTATTTTCAGAACAAGCTTTCAGCTCCACCGTTTTCATGTCTCGAGCCTCTTCAGTGGCCACAGCTTACAGCGCTCACACTTAGATTATTGCAGGTTATGCTCTGTCTAGTTTTTATTCTGTTTATCTTTTAGGACAAAATTGTTTAAATCATTCAATTCATTTCATGAGAAAAATGTCAAATGTTAAAAATACAAGCGACAATTTAGATTTTATACATTGCTACAGGTTTGTATAATCAATATAGTTGTTTTCAAGCGTCCTATGCTGATCAATACTCAATCACAGTGTAGTCCTGCAATAGATCAGACATGAGAAATTTAAATTTAATCCTTTTCTATAAAAAGCATCAGTGCGAGAGTGTGTGAGTTTTCCCATACTGCCATGGTGCTAATAAGGAGTGGGATTGACAGGGAAGCGTGCGGTGGTGGTGGGGGGGTGAGGGGGTTGATTGGATTCTCAGCAGACTTCATTAGTTAAAACAAAGCCAGTTGTCCATTTGGGCTCTTTCACAGCCTAATTGATATTGATTTAGCGATTTGCTCAGGGGTGATTTAAAAGCATGTTTGCCGTTCTCGTCGATGCAGTTTTTCCTCTCGTCTTTGGCAGTTTTTTTTCCTCCTTCCGTCCTGCCGAAACAAAGCGAAAGCTTTCTAATTATTGCAGCCGGAGACGGACGGTCTTTTATTTTATGACATAATTGAGAGAAATTGAGTGAAATTATTCTGTTTTCTACCTAATTTCCTCCTGCGATCCGAGCTCACAAATTATCCAGGGTTATCTTTGGGCCGTACGGGCGCGATGGATCGTCGCCGCCTCATAACTGCATAATGATAGTTATCATAAATGCTTAGCGGCCGGCTAAGTGAAGCGTTGAGATCAAATGCAGCCGCGTTGTGTTGGAATGAAGGAGGCCTTTTATCACGGTGATGGATGGCAGGCCTGTCTTTAATGTGACACTTTGTGATCATATCAATTTGTCCTCGGCTCTCATCGACATCACTTTATTGCCCATCCGTCTCTTACAGTCCATCACCCCCCCCCAGCCCGCGCTGTAAATCCACAATACGGAACGGTACGCTTCTCCTTCGACTCCCGTCCGTCTAATTGCCACTTCATCCCTCTCTTTCTTCTCCCCCCATCGTATTCTTTGACAGACATCTACAAGCAAAGAGTGAAGGAATCAGACTGGGATTAAAATGTAATATCAGACTATTAAAGAGATTAGCGTTTGACATTTCGCCATCTTCTGATGAGCAGCCATTCACGCTATTGATTTTTTTTCTTTTATCAGCTCCGATGGGCGTCTTTCCAGCTGATATGATGGCCTTTTACCAGACACCTTGTCATGGCGGCTCGAGTTACATCGACCCGCTGGCTGTTGGAGTTTGTTTAGGGAAGTTTCTGCGTCCGTGGAAGAGAAAGACGCGGCTGATTTGCGTGGACAAAACCAAGGTCTCGCTATTGAACTCCCTAATGAAAGTCTCCGATGGATAAGAGTCGCCACAAAGGAGCCTTAATTATTTCCAATTATAACAAAACGTCATTTCAGCTCAGCTATGTTGGGCCGTCAAGGCTAACAAGGTAGTAGGACGTGACTGAGGTTCCCTATTAGTCTGTGCGTCAACACTTCTACAGAGAGCGCCGCAGACCTGCAATCAAAGGAGAACATTTCTTAAATACCATTCCATTCAGACGCTTTCACATCTATTTCCTTTTCCCTCACTCAGCGCCGCTCAACCAATTATCCCCCCCAGCTCTGCATCAGGCCTTTGATGCATCCACTCAGACCTCTAATCAGCTGAATGCTGCCGATGTCTTCAAGAACCATCGGAACAGTTAAAAAATGATTTTCCAGACAATCAAAGACACATAAATTAACAATGGTGTCGGCGCGGCGAGAGTTTGATACCATGGTTTAAAGTGCACCTTCATCAACCCATGACTGTCGGCGCCGTCCAGGTTAACTCGCAGGTAAAAGAGACCATGTACTGCTTCAGGCGCTCCAATTTTATTCATAAGTACTTTAACACCAGCAGTCATTCTTCTGTTGGTTCAAGAACTGCATAAATGTGTGTACTGTAGGTCTAATACGCACATTCCTTTTGATTCCTGAGCTGTTACTCAGTATTGGTCATCCACAGACAGATAACAGAAGATTTGTAATGCGACTACAGTGATATTAATCAGCTTCAGATGTAACTATTTCTCCTGACATCGGGGGAATAGGTGTCAAACTCAATCAGACAAGAGGGCAAAACACACATTAGGTCACGAACAGAATAAACTTTTACTGAACACACAAAAACTACATTTTTAAAACTTCAAAACTGTAACTTTTTAACACAATTATGAACTAGATATAGAGCATTAATGCTAGTGTGAATGCTGTAAGCTGAAATTGATAGCTGAAAGCGCTGAAGCTAATAGCCAGCTAAAATATTGGCTAAATTCCAAATTATCCCAAAAAAATGAAAACAGAAAAAGAAAAAAGCCTACGTTAGCCAAAACAGTTAGTATGTAGCTGTAAAAATAGCTAAACTTCAAAATAGCCTAAAAAACTGAAAAAAAAACAAAATTAGCCAAAAAAGCAAGCATGCAAATATTAGCCCATCCCCAAAACAGCCTAAAAAAAAATAAATAAAAAAAACAACAACCCTAAATTAGCCAAAACAGCTAGCATGTAGCTGAAATACTAGCTAAAATCTGGAACAGCTCAAAAAATCTAAATTGGCTAAAACAGCTAACATATTAGCATGTAGCTGTAAAAATAGCTAAACTTCAAAATCACCTAAAAAACTGAAAAAAACCCCATTAAATTAGCCAAAAAAAAGCTAGCATGTAAATATTAGCCCATCTCCAAAACAGCCTAAAAAAAAAAAAACAATAACCCTAAATTAGCCAAAACAGCTAGCATGTACCTGAAATATTAGCTAAACTCTGAAACAGCTCAAAAATTATAAATTAGCAAAAACAGCTAACATGTTAGCATGTAGCTGTAAAAATAGTTAAACTTCAAAATAGCCTAAAAAACTGAAGAAACACTAAGTTAGCCAAAAAAAGCTAGCATGTAAATATTAGCCCATTTCCAAAACAGCCTAAAAAACTAAAAAACAACCCTAAATTAGCCAAAACAGCTAGCATGTACCTGGAATATTAGCCAAACTCTGAAACAGCTCAAAAAATCTAAATTAGCAAAAACAGCTAACATATTAGCATGTAGCTGTAAAAATAGCTAAACTTCAAAATAGCCTACAAAACTGAAGAAACACTAAGTTAGCCAAAAAAGCTAGCATGTAAATATTAGCCCATCTCCAAAAAAAAAATTAGCCAAAACAGCTAGCATGTAGCTGAAATATTAGCTGAGACTACCAGTGGCGTAAGGACACCGTGCAACAGTAACCCTTGTTCTTCAAAAGTCTGAGCGACTTCTGTTATCCTTTTGGATACTTCGAGACGCACCACATGAACGACAATGGTGCGTTCTGTTCTATCCCGTCCCCGATGGTGGTTATCTGTGCCTCAAGGGAACTGCAAGACACACCTGTGCACCCCTGGGAGCTACCTTCACACTCGAAGTGCTTTCGCACCAAACGTGCATCCTTGAATGGAAATTTAGTGTTCACATACACCTAGCAGGGAGGGGCTTCTTCCTCTTTTTCTATCACCACATGTGCGCCACCTACAGGTGGAAAAGGCAAAATGTTGGTGTAAATATGAGGAATCTTACCCAAAGCTCTATTCCGATACACAAAAGACTTGGTATCATAGAATTCCAGCCGGGCACGAACCGCGATTACTAATTTCTCCTCATTTTTCTTTCCTTTTCAAACCGTTGGAACCGAGAATCGACAACACAGTCGTCACATATTGACCTTTGGTTAAAGGCCACTTCCGCAACAATTTTTTACGTTTTTCAACGTACTGGATGTTCCCATTAAGTCACGGGTCCCCAATCTTCTAGCCACAAACTGGAACTGGTCCTTAACTCAGTACTGGTACCCTAACCCTTACCCGGTTCACATCCTATACCGCGTCCGGGCCTGGTTCGTGCCCAGTACTCCGTCCGGTACTGGACACAGTACTGGACGTGGTACCGGGACGTGAACCGGGTTAGGGTTATGGTTTCTGTACTGGGTTAGGGTACCGGGACTGGACGCCTCCAAAGGAACGGTGCACATCCGGTATCGTGTCCCAAGGGTTGTGGACCCTTAAATTTAAGAACAAAAAGTGACGAGTTGGGGACACCCAAAAAGTGACAGAGGGGTCCTTAACCAAATGTCCATATGTGACGACTTAGGAATGAGAATGTGTTGATGCATCACGACCAAATCCAAGTCTCTCATTGGTCAAAGTTTGACCTGATTTAGCTGTTTGGATGTGGAGCCTGGTTGTAAAAACGTGTGTAGCTACAGATAAATGAAAGAGTTTTATACATGGACGCCTGCTCTGCACATTTACATTGACACAATTGACATATACTGTATATATATATAAAGATGGACAAAGCAAGGCTGTGACGTCACCAATAGAAAAGGCCTTACCTCAAGTTCCAATGAAATGAAGTCAATTCAGTCGCTGTTTTTACGCCGTATGGACTTAGTAAGCAGTGACTGATCCAAGTCTGTCTGAATTCTCATTTCTATGGCAACCACTCCAGCCAATCAGGAGTGAGTTATCGGAAAGCCACACCACTTCCACTGAAAGCGGGTACAGGAGAATCTGTCAAGGTGGGGTCCAGCGGGCACCACATGCTTCTACTGAGGCATCGTGCAATAAATAAAATATCTCACGAAAAATACATTTGGTTTAGCAAGAATATGTTAAAATGACAAATGGACCAATTAAATAATAGCTGTTTATTTTTCCATTGAAGTCTATGGGAATTTGGCTTTCTGGGACCACTTCCTGTTTGGAACATGGGGGGGGGTCTCTCTACATACTGTATGGTAGACACTGAAACACTTAGCTTAAGATGCCTGTCTCCACCACCCTCCACAGGGCTATACACCCCAGAAACCTGCAGCACCTGTCCAGGTGGATGTGGTTCAAACTCTTGGTTGTTTTAAAGTTAAATACAGACATAAAAGCTGAGCTCCAATGACTGATTTTTGCCTAGAAATCTGCCTCGGGTGTTAATTTAGGGATTCTCTTCTTTCGAGGGCTTATTATTAGTGGAAGCGCTTAATTAACGTTGACTCTAACTGCTTTCCATGAGCTGTAAATGCATGAGTAATCAGGCCGTGGTGATGGAGAGCCAAAGCAAACACCAACATTTAGAAGACTAAACTGCCACAAATGCAGTCCAAAAGCACTTGAAAGGAAAAAGTCCCTTTTGGTTCGACAGGAGAGCAGACTCCCATATTTGTATTTCCTGGTTAATGAAAGTGTCGATGTTCCTTCTCGCCATTCTCCTCATCCGTGTTCTCTTCGCACCGCCTGACGCTCCAATCAACACCCTAATGCATCTTAATTTAACCGCTGTTGTAACACACATGCCCCCCCCTCGCCGGCGCCTCAAACGCAGCGTTTATTCTGCTGTGAGGCGTGACGGGTCGGCGAGGGCCGCATCAGTAATGCGTGACGTGTGCCGCCATCACGCCGGCCTCATCTGCATGTGTGAGGAGGTCTGGGCTAATGGAGCTGATCTCGTATGGGGACACAGAATAGGAGGCTTTGGGGGGGAGAGGGGGGTCTCCCCGACTGATTTTAAGTGCACACGCGTGTGCACGTGCAGAACGCCTCCGACTGCGTCAGTGAGGCCCCACCCCCACCCGTTACCACACAGGTCGTTACTCTCACTGCATTCAAATGTCCTCAATATGTCAGGCGTACATGCATGAGCACGCCTCACACGTGCACGCTTTACCTCCGCGCTCTCCGGTCGGATGGCTGCTTCCTGCCGGGGTCGGCGGTGCATTTGAAGAGCCGTAAAGCGTCTGTGCGTGCACGCGTGCGGAGTTTCACACCGAAAACCAAACGGTCTTTGAACCGGAGAAAACGTCCCTTCAGCCTGGTGGAGGTCCAGCAGCTGCTGCAGCAACAGAGTCTGAACCGGACTGACTTTAGTTTCTGAGTCTTTATTCCTCTGAGTCAGGAGAAAGTCTGGTTTTAGGAGTGTAAACTTTTGTCACCGATAAATAAAAAAAAGAACTGACCCTTGGGCTAAACTCAACTTTGATTTAACATCAGGCGTCACTTTTATAAAACTTTTAAAATATTTAAGGTGGAAAGTTTTAAATGATAGTTTCGTCTCTAATCAGCAACAAAAATTGCAAAAAATTGGTACTGAAGTCTCAAACTTTATTAAAATACAGAACAAAAAATACAATACTTTAAAGAAGTAAAGTACTGTAACGTTACATAAACACTTTACAGTAGTTAACAGTTTAAAAGTCACATAAATAATTTGCAGTAGCAAAGTACTGTAAAGTTATGAAAACACTTTACAGTAGTAAAGTACTCTAAAGTTACATAAACACTTTACAGTGGTTACGAATTGTAAAGTTACAAAAATACTTTATAGTAGTGAAGTGCCGTGAAGTTCCTAAACACTTTACAGTAGTGAAAATACCTTAAAGTTACACAAACACTTTACAGTAGTTAACAATTTAAAAGTTAAATAAATACTTTACGGTAACAGAGTATTGTAAAGTAATGAAAACACTTTACAGTAGTAAAGTACTCTAAAGTTACATAAACACTTTACAGTGGTTACGAATTGTAAAGTTACAAAAATACTTACAGTAGTGAAGTGCTGTGAAGTTCCTAAACACTTTACAGTAGTGAAAATGCCTTAAAGTTACATAAACACTTTACAATAGTTAACAGTTTAAAAGTCACATAAATACTTTACAGTAGTTAAGTACTGTAAAGTTATGAAAAAACTTTACAGTAGTAAAGTACTCTAAAGTTACATAAACACTTTACAGTGGTTACGAATTGTAAAGTTACAAAAACACTTTATAGTAGTGAAGTGCCGTAAAGTTCCTAAACACTTTACAGTAGTGAAAATACCTTAAAGTTACACAAAGACTTTACAGTAGTTAACAATTTAAAAGTTAAATAAATACTTTACAGTAGCAAAGTATTGTAAAGTAATGAAAACACTTTACAGTAGTAAAGTACTCTAAAGTTAAATAAACACTTTACAGTGGTTACGAATTGTAAAGTTACAAAAATACTTATAGTAGTGAAGTGCTGTGAAGTTCCTAAACACTTTACAGTAGTGAAAATACCTTAAAGTTACACAAACACTTTACAGTAGTTAACAATTTAAAAGTTACATAAATAATTTACAGTAGCAAAGTACTGTAAGGTTACAAAAACACTTTACAGTAGTTAATAATTCTGAAGTTCTATAAAGTTCTGTTAACTTACAAAACCATCTAACAGTAGCAACGTACTTTAAAGTTATGTAAACACTTTACAGTGGTCAACAATTGTAAAGTTACAAAATACTCCACTGTAGTACAGTACTGTAAACTTACAAGACATCTTACAGTAGTAAGTACTGTAAAGTTATATACATTTGTTACAGTCCGAAAGTAGAAAAACAATTAAATGAACACTTTAAATTAGTAAAGTATTCTGTAATTTACGTACATGTTTATTTATTGGTGCATTCCCGCTTCTTTCAGAATCATTTGGTTTATGCTATTTATATAAACACTGTAAATGTTTTTACCCAAATAACATAGTCGTGGATTTTAGCACAAAGCTCCTTTTCTTCACACCAGAATCAGTTAGTTTACACTGATTATGTAAACTTGTAAACTTTACTAGAGGAGAGTGTTTAAACAATTTACACAAAGTGTTACAAATCGACACATTGCTGCTTTTCTCCACGTCAAAAACTTCCATACTGACTCAAAGCTGCTTTTCATTCAAAATAACGACTTTACAGTAGTAAACTTTACTACTGTAAAGTGTTTATACAAATATGGCAAAGTGTTACATATTGATAAAACGCGGCTTCAACACAACGGTGTCTTTGATGTTGCTTTTGTCGACACTTCTCTACTGTAAAGTGTTGTATATCGGCACAAAGCTGCTATTCTTGCTAGGCTATTCCTCCACGATTGTTATTTAAAGCTATTTTTAAACCCTCCTCAGCTCAGGCTCAGAAGATGCTGAAGACTCAGACGTGGTTTTGGTTTCCTCCCGTTCGGAGGTCAGCTTGCATCACTTTCCTCTCCTGACAGCTTTTGCATAATTAAATGCTGCCATTAAATATCTATACAAGTCTCTGCGGAGGCTCCTCAGTCAGAGTCCAACATTTCCTCTCAAACCCGGCAGATGTTTGAGCCTGATGGGCTGACTCACAGCAGAACATTCTGTTTGAGGAGCTTACTGAGGATGCAGATGGACAGCAGGAGCGGGATGAGGGCGTTTTAGCGCCACCTTAAATCCTCAGAGCGCCGTTTCGGAGAATGTTGAGAATCCGTCTGGCGTCGTCACTCAGACTTACGTCTTTGTGCGACTTCGGCGTCAGAGAGTGATTCATGGAACGACAGCTTGTCAGCGGTCCCCTCTGTCGCCTTCGAGTGCTCGGGAGTTCGAGTCCATCTGGAGGCGGGCCAGCCGCCTGCATCATCTGAAGACCGCCACCAGTTTGTCACAGCCTGTTTCACACACCTGCGACGAAGTGCAGGAATGCGTTTATGGGCGCTGAAGGATGTGTGTCGGCTTGATTGGTCCGGGTGGTGAGGAGCGTGCAGGTGAGAAGGAGAGAAAACAGGAAGTGTCAGAGCGTCACAAATGAGCTGCCGAGAGGAAAACAACCGGCAAATGGATTTGTGTCGGAAGAAAACCCGCTTTTCTGAACAACACTATAACCGTAGGGGCAAAATAAACCCATGTTATCACCACGATGTCAGCAACTTCAAATCTGATTGCAGAATGTTCTTCTAAGGTGGGCAAACTACGGCCCTGGGGCCGAATGTGGCCACTGGGCCGTAGGAGGGCCAGATTAAATAGTTTAATCTGGAGGAAAATATAATACGGTATTTTCAGGAATATAAATTGTATCGGAGTAGAAGTCGCAAGAACAAAACATGTTTAATCAAGAAGAAGAAAACCGTATAGAAGTCGTTCTGGAGTATAAGTCGCACTTTTGGGAGAAAAGTCTGATGTTTCCAAACAAATCCGCCAAGCCAAGTTTACCTAAAAAACGAAATAAAGAAATACAAGAATACTCATCTTTTGATCTGTAAAAGGAAAATATTAGTTTAAAGAGGAAAACAATCAGATTCTATTTCACAGTTTTTATGGATGACACTTCTGCCACTTTTAGTAGCAAATACTTTGGATGTAGTGCCCTCTAGTGGTTATTTCTTTACAGAAAGTAGTTAAGTATTGTAAAGTATTATTTAAGTTTACGATACTTTACAATAGTAAAGGATTGCAAACTTAAATAATCACTTAAATAGTAACGTAACGTAAAGTAACATAGACATTTTATAGTAGTAAAGTATTTTAAAGTAACATAAATACGTAACAGTAGTAAAGTATTGTAAAGTTAAAAAAATCACTTAAAAAGAGTAAAGTAACAGGCACTTTACAATCGTAAAGTATTGTAAAGTAACGCAGGGACTTTACAGTAATAAAGCATTCTAAATTTAAATCACTCAAAATAGTAACGTACAATAACGTTACACAGACAATTTGCAGTACTAAAGTATTGTACTATTGACACTTTACAGTAGTAAAGTAGTTTAAAGTAACATAGACAGTTCACAGTTGTAAAGTATTGTAAAGTAGCATAGAGACTTTACAGCTCTAGTGGTCATTAGAGGAAACGACCGCTAAAGGACAACCGCTGTTACTGGGAAAATAACAAATATATAACCCTTTCGATGTCTAAAAAACCCACACAAAGTAGTCGAAAGAGTCAGAAAAGTCTACCTATTCCGGGTCTAAGGTCTCATCAATCCACTGGTAGCTTTGAGGGAGAAAAAAAAAACAAAATAAACTCCAAAAGATGTAATATTGGAAGTGATAATGTTTTATTTTCTCAGACAGACACGAAGATTTTCATACTGAAAACCAAGAAGTCCAAGATTAAAAAGTAAAAACAACAATCTGATGGCGATCATACATTCATGTAGTTTTGTCAAAGTGAACACAGAAGATACGATACAGTGGAGATTGATTGACAAGGCCTACAGCCAATCAGGAAGCAGAATAAAAGAAATATTTCATTTTGACACTGCCAAACGTGAGTCTTGTTGCTTAGCAACGTCTTTCTCTAACATCACAAAAGCATAGTTTTCGTTTTTCTTCATCCACTCTTTAGAGTGGGGACCTCTGTATACTCACGGTGTATGACATCACCGATAGAAGACGAATTGGTCTATGGTCACAAATGCAACCACACGATGGAGAGGCAATGACAGGAAGATTTTACGCCACCACCTGATTTTTTTAAAATTGTTGACGTGTTCATGAGCAACACATTCTCATCCCAACTCGCCCTATATTGACGTTTGGTTAAGGACCCCTCTGCGTCGTTTTTGGACGTCTTGGGTGTCCCCAACTCGTCGCACGGTCTGCTTCTTACATACCAAGCCCTACTGGACGGCTGGTAGCTCGTGGCACTAGATATGGACGCCCACCAACTGGAGAGATTTAACCATCGTCCAATCAGTCGGAGCTGCTGCTGGTTGGTGGTTCCACCTGCTGCCACCTGTTGGCCGCTGGATTTTGTAATGGCGCCATCCACACTGGTCACTCGATTGAACCTCAAAATGTATCTGGGGAACTAATGACTGATGTCAACTTTGAGAGAAAAGTTACCGGGTCGCCGTAGACCTCCGTGGGCACTGTGGTGAATATGGTGGTGAATCCACTTTATAGTGAGTAGTGAAGGACTTGTTTGATGTGAGACCGCCCACTTTTACTGAGACTTCTGATTGGTCAGTTTATAACTTAAGAAAAATATTGTGAAAAAAATCAAATACTGCACAATGAATTTTGGCTCATTGGAGCCAGCGTGTACTTCCTGTTTGGGACGCCAGTGGGAGGAGTCACTTAGTCCAGTTTTTATATAGAGTCACTGGTGGAGAGGAACCATTTCCAGCTCGCCACTGTCTCTGTGTTGCTCAGCGGCGCCATGGCAGCTGGCTGGTAGTGTCCCCCCTCACGTCGCACAAATGGACAGTGTGTGTTCCTGCGTGTCCCGGTGTCAGATCTTCTGTTAATCACAATGTCTCAAATATGCCGGCGGTCCTCTCCGGCTCCAGCCACCTGCTCCGCCTTTGCATCGGCGCTGGCACCGGCGCCCGTGGTGCCCCTCGCGCTTCAGCTTCGCTTTGCGTCTCTGCCAGGCCCGCTGTCGCGTGAGGCCTGCAGGAGGCTGTGCGTGGGTTCACACGCGCCGCCAAAAGAGAAAAAATCTGTCTGTCACTACACATAAGTCTGGCTGGTTTCCACCTGGATGCTGTTTTCCCATCTGTTTCCATCCCAGCGATCCGTTCGGAGGCGAATCTCCACGGCTGGACCGTCGGCGCGGTCATTGATACTCCTCAAATCTGAGCAGAAAGCCTGGTTTTTGTTCTCTGCTAAATCACGGCCAACTCCCCGGAGGGACTCATTTATGTTTTAAGTGGTTCTATAGCTGACCAGCTTGGGAGCTTCTTGTCTGATTCAGTCGGTGTAATGGAAGATGCTAAAAGGTTAAGAGTCACTGGAGCAGCCATAATGTTCCTGCAGTAATTAAGAAGCCAGAAAAAGCTTTTCAAGCTGTAAGCTGACATTTCCTTTTTATTATTTCACCAAATTTTATCTTATGACAGCTTGTTGATTTCACTTCCAAAGGAGGAAAAAGATTCTTCTTTTATTAGTCTTAATGCACTTCAGACGGATTCTTTTCCAATGTTTAGTTTTCATTGAAGACATTTTCCTTTTTGACCATTTTTCAGTAAATATATGTTTTCTTGCTTAACTCTGAGTTCAATAATTCAAACATAAAGTGAGGCGTTCAAGAAAAGGAGTGAACGGAAATCAATTTATAAATGATTGACAGTGGATTGATTTTTTTTTAAAATTGTTATGAAAAAGCTGAAAAACACTAAAAGACGACGACTTCAGTAAAAACTGATCAAAATTGGTCTCCTGGAAGTACACTGTAAAAACAAGGCTGGTATAAATAAGCCAAAAAATTTAGAATAAAATAAAAAAAATTCCAATGGGGTAAAAAAAAAAGTCTTATTAAGACTTCTTATTGAATAAAAAAATTCTAATCACAAAGATGTGTTTTTCATACTAAAATAATTGCAATAATAATAATAATTTAAGTAAAATAATGCAATATTATTTTCTTGAAATAAAGATCTTTTTTACTTTGTTTCAATTCATTTTTTGGCTTATAAACTAATTGAGAGACACACTACAAAAAGATGTTGCGTAAAATATGAAAACACTAATGTCAGCTAAAAAGAATCATTAGAAAGTAGGAAAATTATTTATCCATGCATCATTTTTTTACTTAAGGAATCCAAAAATCACAGTTTATTAAATTATTGAAACAAAGAGTTACACAAAAGCTGTTTTTGTTGTCGCTATGTTGAAGCCAATGCTTAATAATTGTAGTTTATGTTGTTACAGTGAATAAAAATGTATGTAATTAGTGGAATAACTTATATTTAAAAAGCAAAATATAAACAAAATTAGAATCTTAGTTAATCTTAGTCCATCTTAAACCCTCATAAAATCTAAAAGTAGCATTAATTGTTAGAATATAAATCCACATTTTTGTTTCCAAAATGAAGACAATAAAAGTCTAAACTTTATTATAAGATTAAGATTGAACCAAAAATTACAATAAAATTTGATTTTTTTTGTCTTAAATCAAGTTTTTTTCTATTGTTAAGAGTTTGAAGTTAAATGATTTTGACTCATTTCAAAATTAACTTTTTTATTTGTAGATCCTCGTTTTAAATATCAGAAATGATCAGATTTTAAGAAAAGTTTACTAAAAGAAGCTAAAACAACTTCAAATCTGGTCAGTATATATACAAGGTTTGAATCTTTCCACGATAAAAACGTTTGTAGACTTTTTTGGAGCCTCTGGTTGCAGTAAATCATGCTAGCGTTAGCTTTAGCATGCTACATCCACTCACCCCTCTTAATCCTGACTCATTCTTAGTCTCTGTCTCTTCATTAAATCACTAAAATGTATTTATTCTTTTTATTTACAAAGTTTGAATCATTTAAAGTTCAAAGTTTTGACTTAAACCTCAGTTTTTAGTTGTGATTGTTGTTAGCTAATGTTAGCAGCTAACGTTTGCTACGATTAGCAGTTTGTTTTCTTTTTTGTTTGATCAAACTATTGAGGATTTAGCTTTACTTTTTTATTTTTACAGTTTTCCACATCAAACCACAGAGTTATTGTGATGTGTGGAGGCTCGTCTGCTCTGCTGTTGACGTGGAATCGAACATTTTTGTGGTCGTTGTGTAGCGAGGAACTGAAATGAAAAACTGTTTTCTGGTGCTGTTGATTATTTTTTTACTTCAGATTTTGTACTTTTCAGGTGCGATGATGTTGTTTAGCTTCTTTAATAACCACTGTTTTGCCTTTTATTTTTTTTATTTCCATCGACAGGAAATTAACTTTTTTTTTTTTTTTTTTAAAGCTTCTTTTTGCTTTTAGGACTTTACCAGAAGGCCTTAAACATATTACTTAACTTTTTTAGTACTTTTAAAAAATACATTGATATATATTATTATTTCATCTTTAGTTAGCAGATACTTTATTTAATTTTCACCTATTTCTGAACATTTAAGATGTTATATTTCTGTTTTCTGACTTTAAATTCAACAAATAACAGTATTTTCACCATAATTTCTCTCATATTCATTTTGTTGCATTGTTTTCCGCTCTAACAATATTTCAACTCATGTACTATTTAGTATGAATTTAAAACTGGAGTTTTACTATTAGTTTTCTCTTTTAGGAACCTTTTAAAAATTTAATATTTAGAGTTTTTCTTATATCAAACTAATTTTATTCAAATGTTTCTCGGATTCAGCAAAATGTTAAGATAACATAAACTTTTAATTTAATTGTTACACCACCAGCTAACAAAATTAAAGTTATACAACTCGTCTATAACTATCATTTTCAGAGAAAAGACAAACAACAGGGCTAGAAAAACAGTTTATTGACTGTTTTCTCATAAATAAACCATATTAACATTAAATTCTACATTTTATCTTTCCAGATTGACTTTTCTTAACTTTCTGAGATGCTTTATACTCAACAAAACGTTCACTTCCTGTCCCTCTCTGGTCATTTCGACCTCGAGTGTCCTCTTCTTTTATGAACCGACTTTCTCCTGAGAAATAAGAATCATAATTAACATTTCCCCCCAATAACTTTTGTCACTTCCCCTCACGACTCATCTCCCGAATTCCCATCGAAGCGGCGGAGGCAGAGCCGTTTGACTGACAGGTCGACCCTGGGAACAGCGGCGCCAAAACAAACCTCGCTAATGAGCGCTGTGTACCAAATACACAGCAGAGCGGCGTTCAGAAACAAGCCGCAGATCGTTCAGGCTGCTTCCCGGACCCGTTTGGACCCGGATCCTCGTAATCTTTTACATTTTTCACCGATCACTCATGAACTGAAAGACCTTAAAGTTGCTCGCCGGCGCCTCTAGTATCATCATCCACCAGCTGCAATTAAGTTTCATTAGTGAAACGGCAACATCCCGCCGTAAAACGCCGGTTAATAAGTGAGTGTAGGGAAATTGTGTGTTCTCCCGGAGTTGTGTTGCCCGTGTGTGCACCTCTAAGTGCAAGCAGAGTGTGTTTGATGTTCCATTTACCTTCGTTCATAATTCATGGCGCTGGGAAAATGGACTGAAGCGGAGGTGGCTGGCGGGTGCGTGCAGCCGGATAACAGGACCATCCTTCTGTGGTTTTTGTGGAGATGAAACAGACAAGAGTGCGTCTTTGAAATGCAAAGAGAAATGATATCAGTGATTGGCCGCCGTGTTGAGGAGGAGCCAGACGCTGTTTTTTTTTATTTTTTCTCGCCGTTTCATCATAACACACTTGCTCTTCCCACCTCTTCCTCCCGTCCGCGACAAACCCGCTCATTTATTATTTTATTTACCTCCGCGACACCAAAGCCGTCTAATTCGCTGCAGCTTGGAGCTCTGGAGGGCCGGGCGCGTCTCTTTGTGCGGCGCTGGCTCGAGCACACACAAACACGGTCCAAAGACGGGGCCTGGGGACCAATTTATTTACATGCAGTGGAAGAGGAGCGGATGAAACAAACGGGGAAGGAGAACGACGGAAAGGAAGAGAGAAGCAGCAGCGGGGAATTATGGAGAAAACCCAACGGAACAAACACGTTTCTGTTCTGTTCCCAAGGACGAACGGGACCAATTTAATATGTAGACGGTTCTGTGTGCTTCTGTTTTCAGGAAAACCTCCTCTTCTAAAGTCAAGTACAAACTCTCGCAGTTTCTGTAAACACTCCTGGAATCAAACTTTTATCTCTTAATGATCCTGGAAGTCCAGGAAGTCTGAAGACGGTTTGGGTCCCGATTGTTTACATCTGTCATTCCTCTTCCAATGTTTAGCTTTATTTTTGGACTCAGTCGGTTCTAATCAAACTATTAGCAACTGAACCGTGTGGGAGGAGCAAACGCCAACGTTGTTCTGGACTTCAGTTGTAGCCAAATCATGGAAAACATGGATGATGTTGAGAGAGTATCTTGGGTTTCTATGTTTTGGAGAGCATGTCGTCTTGTCTTGGTTCAGCAGATCATTCAGAGTCTGTCCCAGTGCGGTGTTCTTCCCTCGTGACGTCTTTTACCCAGTTTGAGCCTTAACCCCAGAGGAGAATAAATAAAACTGCAGGTTATTTTTATTAATAAATAAAAGAAACATCTTAAGCTCATAGAGCTGGAGCAAGCGCACCCACTATGGCGCCATTTGTGGCGGCTCTCCGTTTACAGGCAGCCAACCAACTTCGAGACCCTGGGTGATGGACCTCGTTAGCTTTGTTGGACTCTGGGGGAGGGGTGTTTATAGCTCTGCTGGACCCTGGGTGGTGGACCTTGTTAGCTTTGTTGGACTCTGGGGGAGGGGTCTTTATAGCTCTGCTGGACCCTGGGTGGTGGATCTTGTTAGCTTTGTCGAATTTTGGGTGCAGACGTAGCTGGCTCTGCTATACCCTAGGTGGCAGCACTTGCTAGCGCTGCTGTATCTTGGGCGGCGGACCTTGTTAGCTTTGTTGGATTTGGGTGCAGAAGTAGCTAGCTCTGCTATACCCTAGGCGGCAGCCCTCGCTAGCTCTGCCATACCCTGGGTGACGGACCTTGTTAGCTTTGTTGGACTCTGGGGAAGGGATCTTGCTAGCTCTGATGTACCCTGGGTGGCGGTTTTTGCAAGCTTCTGTATCTTGGGCGGTGGATCTTGTTAGCATTGTTGGATTTGGGTGCAGAACTAGCTAGATCTGCCATAGCCTAGGCAGCAGCCCTCACCAGCTCTGCTGTACCCTGGGCTGCGGACCTTGTTGCCTCTGCCGTACTCTGGATGGCAGACCTCGCTAGCTCTGCCAGACTCTGGGCGGTGGACCTCCTTAGCTTTGTCGAATTTTGGTTGCAGAACTAGCTAGCTCTGCTATACTCTAGGCAGCGGCCCTCACCAGCTCTGCTGTACCCTGGGCTGCGGACCTTGTTGCCTCTGCCATACCCTAGGCGGCAGCCCTTGCTAGCTCTGCCGTACCCTGGGTGATGGACCTCGTTAGCTTGTTGGATTCTGGGCGGGGGACCTCTCTAGGTCAGACTGTGGGTGGACCTCACAAGCTCTACAATACGCTGGGCGACGGACCTGCCTAGTTCTGTCAGATTCTGGGCAGCAGAACTCACCATCTCTTGTCGGACCCATCCACCGGGATGCTAGCTAGCATAGTGGGCCTGATTGGCTGGCGATGTCCAGGGTGTATCCCCCATCAGTAGCCGGGGACAGTCTCATCAACCCCGCGGCCCCAGTGGATCAAGGAAATGGATGGAATTTCAGGACTAAAATCCTGGCATCGGGCAGCCATATTGGATTTTTTTCCTACCTGATTGAGTCTCTAAAAGCGTCACGTGTCCAAAACTGTGTCCCCGTTTACCACGTCTGCCGGCCAAATCGCACCCCAGGACCTCAGATGGCGTCTGTACATTGATTTAACATAGAAACTTGATGCTTCTCTTAGTGAGAACGTAGCTTTTCAGTCATCCAAACCACCACACTACCACCACCGTGTTTGACTGTTACTTTAAAGCTTTATTCTGAAATGTCGGTTCAGATGTTTTTGTTGAAATAGTGCAGAGCTTTCTTTCTCCTTGAACTCTTTTTAGTCTTTTTTTTGTTACTGTTGAATCATGAACCTGATTGGTTGATTGTCACGTTTTCATTTTGAAATTCCAGAAACTTTTCCGCAGACAGATTTACCAAAGTGAGGCGTGATGGATTCATATTTTTGCTAATCATTCCTGTTTCCTTTTTCTTGCAGGCAGGACGCCAGCGACCTCTCTGGAGCGATACAAAGGTACGGAGCACCGTCTTTTCCTTCTTCTTCACGATGACGACCGCCGCCGCCGCCGCCGCCGCTGCTGCTGTGCAGAACAGAAGAGATGTGTGGCGCTCAGATCTCTGAGAGCGGCGGGTCATTAAACCAAAGCCTTCAGCTACAGAGCCCAGATCAAGCAGGGGGGGGGTAGTTTAAATGAGGGCCAATCCTTAAAATAGCCGCACCTATTCCTCATCGGAGACACGGCTAACAAGAACAGGATGGATTTTCCTGAAAACCATCAGGGAGGTGGGCGGGGCCAACCTTTCGGAGGTTCAGAAGGAAAACCGGAATCTGAGCCTGAAGGTTGACGGTCGGCCCGTCTGCTGACTCGGCAGATCTGGACGTGGTTCCGGTCCGACCAGAAGTGAGGAGATGAATAATCAGA
>NC_050534.1:20154658-20272631 GCF_002922805.2 Oryzias melastigma | reverse complement strand
GCGGACGCCTCCGCAGGTGTTCACGAGCACTTCCTGTTTACACCCACAGCCCAGCTGTAATTACAGGGGTTCGAACAATGCGGCGTGCCGCTTCACCCCCCCCACTCCACATGAATATTCATGAGCCAGGACGAACCGCCTCTTCCCGAGCTTTCCGAGGCCGGTTGATGTGGGCGGGGTCACCGATGTCCGCTCTCCTCGGGTGATGTCGGCTTCATCCATTTATGAACCGACTCAGAGCGGTTAACGGTGGGGAGGGTCCGCCCCCTCCTCCCGTCGTCGGCTCCTCTTCTGAAGGAGCGACGCCGAGCTGACACACAAACTCTGCCGGAGTGACAGGTGAGCTCACCGAGGCCCGGGAGGAGATCCGGACCAATGACCCGGAACCACCGGGAGAGCACAGACACACTGACGAACACACTTTACTCACTCTGTCGCTACGGAAACCACTTTTTTAGTTTAAATGTCTTTAAAGGAAAACCCTTTTCAAGTCAGATTAATACATATATATGTTTAATCAAATATTTTTAAAATATCTGCATCTTTAAATTGTTCAAACTTAAACTAAAAAAACAAGAAGTCCTCAAAATATACAATAAAAGATGTTAGAAGGGAAAAAATGTAGAAGATTTAGTCTTAGTAACATTTAAAAAAAGAAAAAAAGAGTCGAGATACATTTAGAATTGAAAGTTTAGACACCTCAGGTAAAATTTATGTTATTGTGAATAAAAAACTAAGAAAAGATGAAAAAATCTTCTAAAAGCTTCAGTTTACAGATGAAACATGCTTTTAACATGTCAAAAAATATAGAAAAAATAGGCTTTACTTTCATCATTTACCCTTTCAAAATAAAAGGCAAAGTTGATAAGTAACAGAGATCATCAAATTAGATTATATTTCAATATAATGCTCTGGTAATTAGAAATATTTTAAAAAAGCTCAAAAAATGAGTTTTACATCATTTAAAGACCAACTATGTTTGTATTTAAATGTTTTTTAGGCTTTTTCCAACAATGGAGGACATTTATAAAAAAAAAAATAAGCATAAAATAGAATTTCTGAGTATTTAAATTTAAAAATATTTGAAAAAGATCGTATTTGTGATGTAGAAAATATGCTGGGCGGGGCCACAAGCTTCCTGCCTCCAGCTCCCAGCAGTGGGAAAGGGGGCGGGGTTGCTCCACCCGCACTAATAGACCCTCAACTCAGACGTGGATTTCTCCTGCCGCTCTGCAGGAACTATGTCCTAAAAAACAAAAGGTTTTTAGATTTTGGCTAAAAACAGCAGTATCGTAATTAACAGATGCCTTTGCAACAAATCGAAATTGGTTTATTATATTTTATGATTTTTTTTTAATTTTTCAAAATCTTTATAAAAGAAATTTCACTTTAGTGAAAAGATCTTACTTATAGAATAATTTTTTTCTGAAATAAGTTGTGATATCTGTCCATTTATAACTAAATTTACACTTAAATTAGCTTCACTGTAAAAATTAAAACTTTATCAGTTAGGAAAAAGTTCTGACATTTGTTACATTTAAATGATTTGTGTTCATCAAATTAAAATTTTAAGTTGAGTTAACCATCAACTCAAATTTATAGTTTGATAGAAACTAATAATTTTTAATGTAACAGATGACAGATTTTTTTGGTAATTGATCCAACGTTTGACTTTTTACAGTGTTTAAACACATTAAGATTTACTGTAGGTGTTTTGTTATGGTGATTAGAAATATTACATCTAAATTTTTGCGCGTTTTGCAAATAAAAAATACATCTTGTCTCCTAAAAATATCCAATTTTAGAGCTAAAACAGTCCACTTTCATTATTTTTAGACAATAACAGTGAGTCTAGAATCTCCCGTTAGAAGATAAAATAAATGACGATTCAAATGAAACGTTCCTGTTTCTCTGTTTCTTTAAACAAAATCAATCGCTATAAACTTCTGCTTCAAAATATGAATAAAGTAAAAAATAAACTTGTTAAATAGGATGATTTGAAGATGAAATAACTCCAGATGTTCCAGATTTATTGGTCTAAGTTGTTATATCTGACTGAAAATCTACAAAATGAAACCTTAAGATATTTCAATTGAAGGTGAGATCATTTGTGTTCTGCAGTGCAGTTCTGATCAGGAGCTCCTGGTTCAGTCGGGGTTTCGGGATCTGGCCGTGGTTGACTTCCTCGCGTTCTGATTGGACGCTCTTGTTCCAAACGTAGTTTTTCCGTGATGAATCCTGCGACTCTTGCGCTCACAAACGTTGTTTCTGTCGGCTAAATCGCTTCTCTCAGCAAAATAATTAAAAGGATTGGGAGAATTCCTTGTCTTCCTGTTGCATCAGCTCCTGTTTTTCCTGCAGGTTGGCACACATCTGTGTGTGTGTGTTTGTGTATGTGTGTGTTTGTGTGTGTGTTTGTGATGCGGGGGAACCAACTCGTGTGATGTTTTTTTTTTCTTTTCTGAGAGGCTCCAGATGGCTGAGAGACAGGTGAGCCAATTAGCAAGTCTCCCCACACAGCAGCATCAACACACCGATGGAGCACGACAGCACACACACACACACACACACACACACACACCCACACACACACACACAACACACCTGTGCGGTAGTGTTAACATTACCTCCATAACGTCCCGGTGCGTCCGTCACCGACGCCGTTCTGCCTGTAAAATCTGTTTCACAGAACGCACAAACGTGAGGAACGATGACAAACCATCAGATCTGAGCTCATTATCACGGCCTGCATCACGCCGTTAGCCCCGCCCACAGCGCCGGCCCCCCCCAACCATAAAGCAGCACAATGGAGCAGGTTTAAACACGTTTTCCTTGTGTTGCTCATCAAAATATCACCTCCAATGCTCATTGTCATTCGAATGAAATCTTCACAAGGAGCAGCGAGCGGCGGCGGCGAACCTTTATCTCGCTCGCCGTCTTCATCCTTCCCTCTCTCATGTCGTCTTTCACGCCAAGCCGAGAAACAGCAAAGTTTGCCGGTAATTAGACGTGGAACGGATGCACAGATGCTCCGCATTCATCCTGGCGGTTTGTTTGAGCAGGTTTCTTTTTGTTAAGCCATAATTGATCAGCCATGGCGCCCGCTCCCCCACCTAATGGAAGGGGGGAAATTAATCCCTCGGCGCTAATGTTTGCAAATGGAACCGGAGCACTCCAGCCACCTCCGCTCGCGGCGTGTGGGAGGGGCTCTTTGGGTGGTGGAAAGGATGCAGCTAGAGAAGTTCTCCTGAAGTTTCAGAAGAGGGATTTCACACTTTAAAACCCACTCAGATGAAAACTGTGTCTTTTTTTTACTATTTTCTTGTGGTATTTTTCTGATAAACGGAGAAATTGAAAGTCGCTAATGGCGTTGTACGGCGCTACACGCCTCTAAGTGCACCTCTGACTTGACCTCATTTGGTAGCATCCACTATGCACCATTGACTCCTCCCTTCTTCTGTTAAGCTAGTCAATTTGATATAAGAAACACTTTTTTTCAAAAAGGTGCCTTTTCTGTTGGTGTTATCTCCATAGCAACCATTATATGTTTTGGTCACCCGGCGATACTGAACAGATTGACGTGAGTTTTAAAAGAATCGGCAAAAGTAAATTATTCGATTTCCTTAGCAACGGAGGTTATTTGCTAACCACGCCCACATTCCTCATATGTTCTTATCCTTAGTTATGTTATGTGGTTCAGCTCCAGCATGGCTTTCATCAATTCAATTTTCATACTTTTCTGTTCAAAAATGTGCGAGTAACAGGAAAACTTTTGTGAGCTCACCACGTGCACGCCGTTCAAAATGTACCAGTTCTGATTCCAACAGTTTTTCCTCATTTGGTTCCCTAATGATATTCAAGAAGTTAGGAGTCAATGGAGGAAAATCGCTAGGATGAGTTTGCATTTGTAGTTCTAAAGTTTTATTTTTTTTTTTTTTATTCAAGATGGCGGCCTCTTCCCAAACTCTTGTCGCTCTGCAGAAACTATGTCCTACAAAATGACAGATTTTGGCTAAAAACAGCATCATCATAGTGATAAAGCCACTGGAAAAACTTGTAAAATTAATCAGAAGAGGATAAAGTCGGACTTAAATCTATAAATCCAGCTATAAATAGTCATATTTGGAATATTGATCTGGTAGTTGGAAACATTATATCTTAAAATCAGTGTTTTTTTACTAAAAGAAAAAAAAATAGTGTTTCATATCCTTAAAGTTTGTTACACTTTGTCCCCAAAATATATTCTATGACGGTCAAAGTTTCCTTATTTTTTGGAGAATAATCAACTAAAAGTCAGATTTAGAATTATACAATATAAGACATTTTTTTCTAGTTTTATGATTAAAAAATAAAACTTTCCAGTTTCCTTAAATCAAGTCTGTTTCTTGAGAGAAGAATACTCACCATAAACTTTTGCTTAAAATATGAAGTAGTGTAAAAAAAAAAAAAAAAACTCTTTCATTAAAATACAACCAAGTAGTTCAAGATATCCAAAAAACGCAAGGGAGCAATTTGATGTGTTTCTCTCTGTTATATTTGACAGTAGTTCTAATTTATTTAATAATACATTTGGTAATTATGTCACATATGTCACCTTTAGGAATTAAAATTAAGTCTAGTGGAGGAAGAAGGATTAAAAGTTGCTTCTTATGGACCGATCCACATTTATTTTTCTGCTGGACGTCCCAATAAAACCATAAATGTTGTAGAAAAGTTTTCACTTCGTTGAGATCAGATGGAATCTGATATGAAGGATCACAGAGGATCAGAGGTTTGTGCAGGAATGACGGTCACTGACGGGAGGTGTGGCGATTAGTGACCGCACACAGGTGTGAGCAGGACCTCACAGATCGCAGAAAGGTTTTTTTTTTTTTTTTTTACAGCTGGAAATAGAATTCCAGCACAAGATTTATTTTTTTAAATTATAGAAAATGAAAGACATTCTTAGAAAACAAAAGCAGTTTGAAGTCATCCCAGTTTTCCGGCTCTGAAGGATCCATTTAGGCCTCATTTGGTAAGCTTTATTCTCAATTCTTATTTTAGAACAATAAGTTAATCGAAAAATATCATCATTTGACTCTAAATAGCTTTTTGTTTTGATAATGTCATTCTTTAATTGTAGCTGTTTGTTTTTTTTTTTAGTAAAATTTAGCATTAGCATGCTTTTTCTTTTATAGAAACTTGACTAAAAATCACTAAAATTGGGCTTTTCATCATAAAAAATCCTATATATTATCTTTCATTGCCTCTTTGTGAATATTTTAAAGGTTTTATAGCTTTTTCAACATTTAGTACTTTATTTGGTGTATTTATTTAGTTGTAGAATTAGCATTTAAGCTAGCGTTAGCATTGTTGCTATACACTCTACAAACATTAATATAGCAAAATGTTGAGTATTTTTAAGGTAAAAGTAAGTATATGGCACTTTATTTAGTCTAATTATTTAAATGTTTTATAATTAGCATTAAAGCTAGCGTTAGCATTGTTGCTATACACTATAAACATTAATATAGTAAAATATTGAGTATTTTTAAGGTTAAACATAGTATTTAGCACTTTAGTGCATTAATTAGATGTTTTGGATTTAGCATTTAAGCTAGCATTAGCATTGTTGCTGTACACTCTATGGTAGAAGGAACATTAAATATAACAAAACCTTTTGCATTTTTAAGGTAAAAGTTAGTATTTATCATTTTATTTCTATCATTTGTTTGACATTTTAAAATTAGCATGTAAGTTAGAATCGTTGGCATGTTTTAGTGCAGCTAGGCCTCTTTTTAGCTTCAACTTTAAAGCAAACTTTGCGCTTATTGTAGTATTTTAGGTCGCATAAATGTATGTTTTTTATCACATTCTTATGTATAAAAATAATTTTGTTTAATTAAAATTTTTTGCCTGGTTTTTACCTGTTCAGAACGTTAGCTTAAATGGTTTAGCATCCTTCTGATTTTATTCTTTCGCTTCAGACCACATTTACTTATCTTACAGTAAATTTAGTATGTTTAACAATAGATGGATGTTTTTAGCTTCAATATATTCCATCCACTTATAGTAATTTGCCACCTTTCAGTATATTTATAGCAAAGTCAAGCCAAATAGCACAATTTTTAGGACATTTTTAGTATTTCAAGAATATTATAATGCTGTTTTGAAACCTCTTTGCTTCAGCGATTGTATTCGAGAGCTTCGGCTTTCCATTTTTGCCGTTTTATTTCTGACCAAAGTCTCAGTAACACCTCTTTTGTGTCTTCAGTTTGTTTGATTTTGGAGCCAGGTTTCTCAGGTGTTGTTGGCGGGGAGCGGCTGATTTATACCTGTTGTGATGCTGCGCCGTCATCAGAAAGCGCGTTGAACTTCAAAGTGGTGTAATCACACTGAGTAGCCAGGTTTTTCCTCAACCAGAACACGGGTTCATTGTTGTGACTCAGAATGCAAACGTGCTGCATGTGCTCCTGTGAGTCTCTGCTCATGTTTGTTGATGTGTCGGTAACTCCTAATAGCGACAGCCGGGTGAATGTCATCCTATTTTCCCATCCTAATAGCCCATGATCCCGCCTCCCTAAGCTTCTTCCTGTAGATGACCTCCAGGGATGTTGGTGCCGCTCCCGGCGGGGCACAGAGGAGTTGATTGCGCGGCGGCGGCGGTGGCGGCTCCGGGGCTTTGTTTCTAAGCGTGTGCCCGTCCTTGGCTTCAAAGAGGGGGAGGAAAAATGAGCCGAAGAAGAAACAAGAGGAGTCTTATCTCCCCCACGGGGTCTCGCATCCTTTCATTCCAGATTGTCTTGGTGACCTTCTGGCCCAGTCCGGTTTCATGCCAACCCTCCGCGGCGCCGCTTGTTTACTGTCCCGTAATGACATCGTCAATGGCAACAATACATCCTCTTATCGCACGTGTCCTCAGCCACAATGGATGAATGGCAGCCAAATGGAAAGGCGAGTTTGCGCCGTTGTCATCTCCGAGTCTTTGGAGGCGTCCTCCGGCGTGGCAGCGCGTGCCGCCGCGCGATAAGATGAATACTTCATATCAACCGACTGATTGCGGAATCGTGTATCTAATGTAATTTTTATTTCTCCTCCTTTATCTTTCAAAATGCATAGTCAAGCATTTCTTCTCTTTTTGCCTCTTTTTGGGCAAAAAATGGTAAATAAATCATCTGGTGCACCCCCCCCCCCATCTCTACTCAGAGGGAGAAAAATGGAACGGACACGAACAGCAGAAAAAGCAGATGAGTGTTTTTTCCTGAATGGGATGAACGTGAGCGGCATGCAGAGGAGGGGTGGAGGGGGTGAACCCTTGGCTGGTGGTGATGGTGGTGGAAGTGGGGGTGCTGGGGGGGGGCAGGAGGAGCCTGCAGACTTTGGTAATCCCTCTTTTATCATTGTGAAGCCGAGCTCAGCAGAAAGGCGGCTGACAGACATAACAGAGCCGTTGTGTTTAGGAACCCCCCCCCAGCGCCACCCTTCCCATTTGCCAGGCTGGTAAACCATCAGTCAATTAAAGGGTTGTTAATTCAACCCCCTCTTACACACTCAGAGTCCGGCTAACCTCCGCTCAGGTCCTGGCCTCTGCTTTTCTTGGCACCCACCGTATCGTTACCATGACAACATCACTCGGTGCCCCCCAAGTAGCCGGTGGGCACTGACCTTTTGCTGTCAGAGCGTATTAGGGAGCAGGAGACACAAAGTACGGGGGAGAGCGTGCGGAGCAGGCGCTCGGCAGAAACAACAAACACAAATAGGTCATTAAATTGTAAATACACTTTCAAAAAGAAATGTGGTGGGGGGGGGGGGGGGGGGTCTGTCCCTGAAGTTACCGCGGCGTTTCCTGTGAGTGACAGAAACAACACGCTGTGCATCAGGTTTTCATTTCCAACTCGTCACATATTGATGTTTGGCTAAGGACCCCTCCACGTCACATTTTGGGTGTCCCCAACGTAAAATCAAGGCTCCACGGGACGCGGTACCAGATGTGCACTGGTCCTCGAGATGCATCCAGTACTGGTACCCTAACCAGGGTTGGGTACCTGCACACTACGTGTCGTGGTACTGGACCGGCTCCGGTTCACGGCCCATAAGTTGGGGACCCATGATTCAATGGGAACAGCCAGTATGGCGAAAAACGACGACTTGAGGACACTGAAGACATCAAAAGGTGACCCGGAGGGTCCTTAACCAAACGTCAAAATGTGACGACTTAGGACTGGGAATGTGTTGGCTCATGTCACCGCGACATATCCTCGCTTCTCTGGTGTTTACCTGTAGGAGCGTCCCAAACAAGCGCCCCACAAGCACCCAACAGAGGGTTGGCAACCCCCGGCCCCCCATGCTGCTTTAACCCTTAAATACCAGAACTATCGCCAACAACTGTAAACAACACGCTCTCTTTGAAATGTTGCAACTCTTCGACCATTTACGTAATTCTGACAGATTCTGCATATTCTCACCTTACCAATGTAGAGTGTTGTATATTGGCTAACTTTACGTAAGTAAAATAGTTTTGCGCTTTACTAACTTTAGGTTAGTAGTGTTGCATATCAGTGAAAAGCTTCTGATTTCAGCTTTCAGAATCTGTTGGAATTATGTTAACTTCATAAAGAGGTAGTTTGTCCTCTCGGTGGATGGAGTCTTACTGTCTCAGCCTGAGGAGTTTATATCTATAATATCTTGGAGTCTTGTTCACGAGTGGGGGAGGACCGGAGCGCGAGATCGACGGGAACGGTGGTCACTGTACTGAGAGAGCTGAGCCAGAAAGCAAAGCTCTCAGTTTACTGGTGAATCTTCATTCAAGGACTCATCTATGGTCATGAGCTCCAACTGAGAGAATGAGATCCCGACTACAAGCAACTGCAATGAGTTTCCTCTGGAGGGTGTCTGGGCGTTCCCTTAGGGATAGGATGAGAAGCTCTGTCACCTGGACTGAACTCTGAGTAGAGTCACTTCTTCTCGACATCCAGAGGAGCCATTTGAGGTGGCTCGGGCATCTGGTCCGGATGACTCCTGGACACCTCCCTGGAGATGTTGTGATGTCCCATAAGGCGGAGGCCCCGGGAAGACCCAGGACACGCTGGAGAGACTACGTCTCTCGGCTGGCCTGGGAACGTCTCAGGGTCCCCCCAGAGGAGATAGAGCAAGTGACCAGGAAGAGGGAAGTCTGGGTATCTTCCCTTTGACCGGGTCCCGGATGAGTGGAAGAAAATGGATCAAGAGTTAAATAATCCAAATAATGTTAACACTTGAGCTGAAGCTTTGGTGTTAAAGGGTTAAGAAGCTAAACATCAAGTCCTCCTGCTATGCTGATGATATTCTGCTTCATCTGTCAAACCACACAAGAGTAGTTAACCAGATCGTAGGCACCACTCTGGTTGGATTTAGGTCCAGTGTTAAAGGGTTTCACTGAAATATTTTCTTCAATGTTAAGTGGCAAAAATCTAAAACGTGTCTTAGCTTTGGTTTATTGTTTTGAGCGTAGGGCTTTTCTGCATTATTTTAGGAAGAATAACTGGTTCTGGTGAAACAAGACACTACAGACTTTACAGAACCTGTAGCATCTTGCAGCTCAATAATGTTGTATCTGTCAGGAGAACAAAGGTCAAATCGTTCAGGTTTGGCAGGTCTCTGGTTGGGTACAGACCCTGGTTTTTTTGGGCCTGTTATGGCCCATCTGGACTTTCTTTGAGGGCATTTGAGTCCAGTTTGTTTGGGTGCTATGACATCTCCGTTCTGTTCTTGGACCATTGACATTTGGTACCCAGTGTCACATTTCAATTGTCCAAGATGACTTCATGGATCAATAGAGACTCCCTGGTGTGAAAACGCCCCAAGAAGCCCCTCTCTGCTGTCTGCCCTTTGGATGTCAACAAATACTCGTTTCATCAAACATCTGACAGTTGAATGATTGTAAGAAACACCAACAACCGGCACAGAGCAGCTCATGCTGAGACTCGGGCTGGATTACAAACTTCCCTGATGTTACTTTTTAGTTTTTCTTCAAACCGCCGTTTTGATCTCAATGCGCCAGAAGGTCTTGATAGTTTGAGGGAAAATCCTCCAAGCCTTCTGCCACTTCAAACACACGATAAACAGCAGATTTCTTCACTTGCTGCTTCTTTTCTGGCTGCACTTTGATGTGTCCGTGACCTTGGTGTCACATGTTTACCAGCTCGGGATGACTGCGGGCACTTTGGGCCAACTTCCAGAGAGAAGCCAACCACCACTCGAGCCTTTTCAGCCACTGTTTATGTTTGTGGTGTAGAAGTCCAGCATCCCAAACAATTGATGCGATACAACCTCTACAAAAATCCACATCGAAAGGCCTCATTTCTAAAGTGGAGCGTGGATTTCAGAGTCTATCGCCTAAATCCCAAAGAGTGTGATAACAAGAAAATGGCCAAATCCAGGCCTTGAGGCCCAGTGTCCTGTATGTTTTCCAACCAAACTGCCAATGAAGCTATTGACTAAACCAGGAGTCTGCAACCTTCAACATTTAAAGAGCCAATCGGGTCGATTACTCACCAAAAACAACTCAGCGGGAGCCACAAAGTCTTACAAAAAGAAGATTCTACCTTGTATTTATTTATACTATTATGGTAAAGATCAATAAATTATTGTTTTTGTGCATGAATAAGACATAATCATGACAAGAAAAAGAGCTTTTTTCTAAATATGTCAACGGTTATTACTTTTGACATGACTCCCTTTCAAAATAAAAGACCTAAAATCATCAGTCATTCAAAAAAAGGACTATATACCGTTAATTTGAAAGATGTCAGTGGAAATTCATAAACTTTGCGAAGTTGAACTAATTAGGAACTTTAATGTGTTTTTTGGAGCATATGGCACAATGAAACTCTTTTTCTATCATCTTGATAATCCTCATTTTTTTCCACTAAAGTTTTTTTAATAAAGTTAATTAAGTTATAAACTGACCAATCAGATGCCTAAATAAAAGTAGGTGGAGCCTGATGGCCTTACACGTACACCGTTGGACAGATTTTGTCAAACCCGCTTTCAAGTGCTAGAGGGTGTGGACTTCCTACAAGCTCACTCCTGGTTGGTCAGAGTGGTTGCCATGGAAACGTAGACTGACTTTGACCAATCACTTCTTACTGACGACGTTTGGTTCCAGGATGGCGGCTTTCGTATTGCAAAAAATGGATAGAAAATGGGTTGTGCTGACTTGATGTGCTTGGAACCAGAAGTAAGGTGATGTCACACTCACTCAGTCCAGGTTTCATGTACAGTCAATGGAAGAAAAAGTTTTTTTTTTGGAGTTAGGGTCTGACATGTTCAAGCTGAATTCCTGTACATCCCACAGGTGTGTGTTAGCATGCTAAGATTTCTGTACACAAATTCCCACTTTATGCGCTTAGAGGCCTTTATAAATGAGCTCTAACAAGCTCCGCCCACTTTATAATGACTTATCCTTTCTTGTTGTCCTCTTCATGTTCTTTGACGTGGATTCTGTAGCAAAAGAGCGACTCTCGGGATGCGTCGCCTTCCTGCCATATGGCGAGCCATAAAGACTAATGAAGTGATTAAGGTACATTTGCTTGTATGGCGTTTAACATCATGAGTCTGATGGTGAATGAGACGCCGACATTGTGAGGAAATCTCGCGGAGAAATGAGCTGTTAGCCATGTAAATAAGCAGTCATCAGTCTGCCTGTCTGCGGCCGTAACGGCGCGTTGGAGAGCGCCGCCGCGCATCCGGCTGTCACCGCGGCGAACAGTGACGTCTGAGATCTCAGTTCTGTCTCTCTGCTCTTATTCACCACATCAGCTCTGACTGATCCCATTTAAACCAGGCGGAAACGGATAATTAAGTTAGAACTTTGCTGCTGCATTTTGATGGCGGCGGCCCGTGTGCCTGCAATCATTTAGGACGGGAATTGGAGTTGTTTTTCAGGGAATGCAGGTGTTTGGTGAAGACGGATGGTTTTGCCCCGTATGCCAAACATTCTAATGAAGCTCACATACGATCCATAATTTCATCTCCCCTCCACCTGCCAAGCGGCTGCGCAAACACAAGCCGGCGTCGACATGGAACCCACACACAATGTGCACTAATGAAGCTGTTCTCCACTCCTCTCCTTTTGCTTCCTGGCTCGCTGAAACATGCATAAATCATAATAAACACGGATGAATTTTTAATCAGCAGCTCCCTGCCTGTGTCTTCAGCCCAGCCTCCTGTGGGGAGGCGCTGCTGTGTTGTGCCAGGTATGATCCCAGCCTCCGAGAGCGCCGCTCAGCCAGGCGTGTCCGTCTGAGGACGCCCCGCCGTCCTGACCCGGCTCTGGAGAGCGGACTTCCTGTCACTGCGGGGGGGTCGTCCACTTCAGGAGGGGACACCTGCAGAGGAGGAAGCTGCTTCTCATCAACAATGATTCATCAGGCGGGAAACTTTAGCGTGGATTCATACGTCTAAAGTTTGGCTGCTGCGATTGGTCGACGACTAATTGAAAAAGGCAGAATTCATGTTCCGTGGCAGCACTACGGTGATGCATGAACACCTGAAGAGGAACCCTCTTGTGACCAAGTACGATCACTGTTTGGATTAAAGAGTTTCTGTAGATGTTTAAATAGTATAGAGATTATGAAATATGTACATCAGAAAAAATAGAATGATAAAAAGTACAAAAAGTCTGAAAATATTGCATGTTGACCAATTTTGGGGGGTGTTTTTTGCCATTAGTCTGACTATGGCGTGGAAGAAGCTGTTGAAGAAGCTCTTCTACGGGTGATGATGCGGTCGGCTCTGCTGTGTCGCAGGTTAAAGCTCATCATTTAAAGCTAATGATGCTAAAGATTTGTGTTCTACACCCAGTTTATGCACGATCCGATTAGTCGACTAATCTGTGAAAATTAATCAACAATTGGTATTAAAATAACCGTTTGTGGCAACTCTTGTCTGAAGCATTTCCAATTTCAGCCAAATCTAATAAAGGTTTTTTGTAATTCGCCATGAAAATGTTTTCAAAGAAAGATTTATTGTCGTCATTTCTTACTGTTGTCACTCCTCTTTACTGAAGCAGCTGCAGCTCATTTTCATGCTACAGACAATAAGGTAAAATGCTAGAGACAAAAACTATCATTTTCATTTAAATTATATCAAAAATTCCAGTCTTTTTCTGTTCTTATCATGCAAAGAAAAAGTTTTATACTTCCTATTTGCATGCTCACCGAGTTCGCCTCTGCAGAATAAGCGGCTCCGGCTCGGTCCGCTGAGCTGCACGTCTTGTAGGGCGGAGGATCAGGATGCATCGCTGCTGATGCTTTCCACCAGATTTGCAACAAAACCAAATGTTTTTCTAAAAGGAGGAGCTGCAGGAATGCACACGAGTGCGGCTTTCTCTGATGTAAAGTTGGAATTCATAAAAACCTTTTGAGGAACATCCCGAAGTCCTCCAGTGAGGTCCTGTCAGGTTATTTATCCCCCTCATAACCAACCGTAAACATTCACTGCTTTATTGACTGGCTGTTGTGATTGGCTCCGCCCCAAACTCCGAGATTTATGAAGCTCATAAAAGGCCGTAACGCTGACTTATGCCGGGTTTGTTTTGTATCCCAGAACAGAGGAGATGTGGCGTAAATGTGAGCAGCAGGCGGTGCTGGCAGGGCCTGGCGTGGGCCCCTGCCCGGGGGCCACGCGGGCTGGGCCGGGGCGCGCTTGTTCCAGAGCTGTAGCATTAGACTCCAATAGAGCCGGAACATAACAACACGAGCTGAGCTGTCACTGGGGATTACTTCAGCCGGGCAAGCCAGCAGGGTCTCCACCGCTCTGCCGCTCCGACAGCGAGCGGGGGGCGGGGGGGGCTGTTTCTGCATCAGAGAGGAGCAGAGAGAGAAAGCATGTTGAAGAATAGAGGAGTGACGACGGCGGTCTAAAAATGTCGGTGGTGGTGGTGGGGGGGTAGCTGCAGATGGATCCTCATGAAAACCTCTGCATACACGACACGTGACCCACATGTCGACTCCTCGCTCGCCGCTCCGCTGACACCAGGAGAAGCCTCCGTTTTAGGAGCTCTGAAACCGAACAACGGGGGATTCTCTCGCCGCTCGCCTGCAACTGTTTGCCCAGCCAAGCGGATCGCCCGACGCTTGTAGCATCTCCGTGTTTTCCCGAAGAGGAGACGGAAGCAGCCGCTCTCTGCGTCACTCACCTTTGACTTCTCTTCCATGCTTGTTGACGTACACCTCCTCTCCGTCGCCCTGTTTGCCTTACAGCTCGTTTACAATTTAGCATTTTTCCGCCCACGTTTTCATAAATATGGATGCTTTATAACCTTCATGCGCGGAGCTTTAGAAGCTCGTCTTACAAAGCTTTAACAAAAAAAAAAAAAAACTTTTTCCAGTCCAAAAGCTGCAGTAAGTTGTTTTGGAACCTTTGTTTTTATAAACCAGATTTGAGAGCATCTTGAGAGTGATGGACTGTGGTAGACTATGACGGACTGAGGTAGACTACGATGGACTGTGGTAGACTACGATGGACTGTGGTAGACTACGATGGACTGTGGTAGACTACAGTGGACTGTGGTAGACTACGATGGACTGTGGTAGACTACGATGGACTGTGGTAGACTACGATGGGCTGTGATAGACTACAGTGGACTGTGGTAGACTACGACGGACTGTGGTAGACTACGATGGACTGTGGTAGACTACAGTGGACTGTGGTAGACTACGATGGACTGTGGTAGACTACGATGGACTGTGGTAGACTACGATGGACTGTGGTAGACTACAGTAGACTGTGGTAGACTACAGTGGACTGTAGTAGACTACGATGGACTGTGGTAGACTACAGTGGACTGTAGTAGACTACGATGGACTGTGGTAGACTACGATGGACTGTGGTAGACTACGATGGACTGTGGTAGACTACAACAGACTGTGGTAGACTACGATGGACTGTGGTAGACTACAGTGGACTGTAGTAGACTACAACGGACTGTGGTAGACTACAAAAGACTATGATCACATATCCTAAATATTGACCGCACAGCGACTAAATCCAAGCTTTTCAGCAAATTCAGCAAGTTCTAAAGAAAAGTTTGCGATTTCTCTCTAAAAGTTGACATCAGTCAGTGTCCGCCGAAGCATGTTTTGAGGTCTCTCGCTAAAATATCTTGTTAGGCTCAAAAAATAATTTCAAAATCCAACTAACAGAATTATTATGGGATGGCCGCACAACTTACGATTTGGCAACCATTTTGTGGCAAATAGTGAAATGTCATGATTTTTCTTATTTTCCTACAACATGAAAATTTTTTTTTCAAAGTCTTCATGAAATTTCACACACATACCACCAGGTTAACTCTACAATATCGGGCAAAGTTTGTTGACCTTTGACCTTGGGAAGAGGCTGCCAAAAAAAAATAATAATAAAAATATATCCCTCTTTATACCTTATGCAAATTGAAGCTTGAGCATCATTGGGATGCTGCTTGGAAAAATTATATTAATATTAATTAAATTAATTTATGGATTTGTAGTGGCGTTAGCATGGCCCGCTCACAAAAGTGGTGTTCACCTGTTATTTACACACTTTCCACCACAATATTATAAACATTTCAATACATAAATTGTTGGCTCAAGCTGATTGGAACATTATGACAGACAACATAAAAATATTAGAAATGTGGGCTTAGTTGACCAAAAAAAAAAAAAAAACTCTGTTACTAAGGAAATCCCAAAATTTACTCTTGAGGATTCTTCTAAAAATTACATAGACGTGTTTGTCACCGCCAGACGACCAAAAAATAAAATGGTTGCTATGGAAATAAATCAATACAGAAGCTTCCATTTTGAAAAGTGTTATCATATCTGAATGGGGTGGCTGCTTAGCCATTGAGGCGGGTCGCTATGAGGTCAGGAGGTCACAAGGGCAAGTAGCACCTGCAGGCAACATGGCCACTTGTGGCTTTTATTTTTTTATTTCTATTTGACCTTATAAGATATACTATAGTGCCAAGGAGTTGTCAAGGAAAAACATTATTTGTTGGTGTTTGTAGTATTTTTAATTTAGAGTCCAGAACTGTTTATCCGCCTTCTTGACTCCTAATAATCGGAATTGGCCTCGACAAACATCCAATCTGCGGATTTCTAGATCAAACATCCACTCACTCAACGATCAGATTGACGTTTTCCACCCAGCAGATCCTGAATCCGTCTCTATTTACTCTCTTGTTTATCAAGTCTGCAGTTTCTTGCGTTCTCTGAGCGCGGCGGCGGCGGCAAGGACGCAGCTGGTCTCTTTCAACCCCAACGATCCATTTCTGAATGTTTTTTTTTATTTGAAAAGTTCCTGCCGCTGATGAATTTAACCCCGGCGAGCCGCGCGCCGTCTCAACCTCCACCCTGTTGCATAAAAGATTAGAGATGAGTCTCGGCGGCGCACCTGACGGTGAGAAACAGTCGCGCCGGGCTTGACTTGTTTTGCAGCGAGTCAACATATTTCATTGATGTTTGCAGGTAGTAATTTATTGCACCATAATTTACTGACTGAATCGGTTAATGCTTCGTCGGGTGACAAATGAAACTGCTTTGGAGGCATGCACTTCATTTGCAATTTCCCCAACAAGAAACGGCGCTCTCTGTGTGTGGAGCAGCTCCTCTGAGGTTTATCCCACCGACAGGATGGTGCGGCTCGGAGGGGTGGCAGGCGGAGATATGCTCGACTTTAGAGGAGGCTCCGAGTGCAAGGGTGTCCAGACTGTGAGAGGCGTATGTTTTAATAATTAGATGGAGCCCGTCCTTCAGCTCGGGGGAGATGAAGCGACACATCGGACACGAGGCGGTCCTGGGAGAGCCGCGGGGGCTTTGATGTGGTTCTTCAGAAATCTATCGAGTTCAAATCAAAGAAATGTAACGAAGCCTTTGGCTGCTAAGCCGCCAGATGATTGGGTTTAAATAAAAACAGTTTTTGGACTTCTCGAGGTGGAGAGGACTTGGCGGTGGGAATGTTTGTTGAGGATGACGAGGAAACCGTTTTCCATTTAGAAAAATTAACTTGTCCCCGGCGACTCGTAAATAACACAAAGTTTTTGAGGTAACTCTACGAACGTTTTCGTAATCAACGTCAATCCGCTAATTCTGCCACAGCTTTTCATATATACCATATATATCATTTCATATATCATTCCAATACAATGATTAATAATAGCTGTGTATTTCTCTGTAGAAGTCTATGGGATTTTGGTTTCTTGGGGCCACTGGGTACTTCCTGTTTGGAACACCTGGGGGGAGGGGCCACTCAGTCCATTTCTCATACACAGTCAAAAGTAACAACCATCTACAACAGGTATAGGATAACTCCAGGCCTCGAGGGCCGCAGTGTCTGCATGATTTCCAGATACCCAAGCCCTACTCATGACTGATTACCTGGTTCAGGTGTGTCCAGCCAATTAGAACATGCCAGAGTACAGTATGTTGGAAAATATGCAGAACTGTGGCCCTCGAGGCCTGGAGTTGCCTGTCTCTGATCTAAGAGTTCTCTAATTACCACTGTCCTGGGTTATTTTAGGTTTTTGACCAGTCTCAAACAGGAGGTCATGAAACCGTAAACCTGATCACAAAAGGCTTAGTTTGAAGATGCTAAAGACAATGTGCAAATACTAGCCCAGCTCCAAAACAGCCTAAAAAAACTTAAAAAGAAAAGCCTAAATTAGCCAAAACAGCTAGCATGTAGCTGAAATATTAGCTAAACTCCAAAATAGCCTAAAAAATCTTAGTGAATGCTAAGATTGTTCAAAAAGCTAGCATGATGCCAATTTTTAAAACTTTAATACCGTAACTTTTTAACATAATTATGAATAATAAAAAGGCAGGAATATTATTCCAGAATAAATCCATTTAAACCTTAAATAACTTTCAATATTTTACTCTCCATAAAAATATACTTTGTCAAAATTATACAAGTTAGAAATGAGCGCAAGATAACATCAGGTCATTAATAACAATAAAATAAAATGATCCGGAGGGCCGGATAGAATTACTCGGAGGGCCGGATCCGGCCCCCGGGCCTTGACTTTGACCCATGTGGTTTAGTGGAAACGAGAACCTTTTCTAGTGAAAGTTTCTTTAATTCAGAGCCCCAAAGGTCCGTCACAGATGGAGTTGTGTTTCAGGCTCATTTCCCTGCGAGTTTGCTTTTGTAAGTTGATATTAGCTCTCCTCAGCGCCCCCCATCCCTCATGTCTTCCTCTGGGTGTACTAGAAGTGAAACCAAGCGTCCCCTCTCACTCACCCCTCAAAGTGTGCCTGTCTAATGGTGTGGAAGTTATTAGTCTACTATTAGAGACATGGCCGGCGGTTTGAGGCGCTGCCTCTCTGTTTCCCAGACGGGTCAGAGCGGCAGCCATTAAAACGCCGTCAGTCACCCCCCCCTCCCCCGCTTGACTCTGCTAAACTAACCGTTGAAGCCCGCGCCGAAGCGGCGTGCGGCGCTGCAAAGATTCAATCTACCGAGCAGCGTTCCCGTCAAACGGTGTCAGGCGGGTTTTTTTTTTTTTAATACAACGCACGAACACACAGGAAGTGGAGACGTGCCGGGACGCTCCAGCAGACCCCCCCACACCCCACCCCTCCCCCCCGCGCTCCGATGCCGGGATCAATACTCGCAATCATGGATGGCGACGCTCTCCTTTTCTCACACCCTGCTATCATCACCTTTTCAAAAACCCACAATCAAGAGGAAGGAGATGGCGGTGGGGGGCGGGGGAGGGGAGCACGCGGGGGCTCGCCGGTACCTGAAATGTGTGAATATGTGCGTGAAATGAATTGAAATGGGTGTGAAAGTGCATCCTCTCGCAGGCGATGGTGTTTTGGTGGGTTTGTTTGTGTGGACTCCTGACGGGCCGTATGCCTCTCTTTTTCTCCGGGTGGGGGTGGGGGGTGGTTGTGTTAACATTTTGTGTGTCAGTTGTTATCAGAATGACACTGTCCACCTCCTCCTCCTCCTCCTCCTCCTCCTCAGCCCCAGAGGATCAGTGGAGCTGCACCAGTTTCAAATGAAAATAAATGAGAGGCAGTGACCGCTCCTGCCTGGGTCCCACTTTAATGAGGAAAAGGAGCAGGGGGGGGGCAGGCGGGGCGAGGAACCGGAGAGTGGAGGGAGGGGGCGGCGGTGGTCCAAGTTGGCAACGTCGGGAAGAGGGGGCGGGGAGTGGTGATGAATGGACGCTCTTTCTGTCACCGATGCGACGGCTAATTACAGCGGGAGCACGCTCCGATGCGCCGCAGGTGGAGCGGACGCCGCTCGCCGCTGACGGAGAATGACTCTCCATCCTTGATTTGCATTGACAGAGGAAAAAAAAAGCAGCTTTTGGGGATTTGGGGAGTAACTCACCTCACCTTTGGCGTGTCTGGGCCGAACTCAACGAGTGTTTTTACGGCTCTGTCCGAACAGATTAAAGGCTCCATTAAGGATTTTTGTTTTAAACATTGATGAATGAGAGTTCTGATGCTCGACGTCAGAATGGAGGCTCAAATACAGTAATCAGGGATCATCTGGTTCTTACAGCCCCAAATTTAGGGTAATGGATCTTTTTAACCAGAAAAATCATGATTTATTACCTGCTGAAATGCTAAACCGGAGACAGAAGCGCTGTGTGAACCAGAGGGCCTGGTGGAGCTGCTAATTAAGTTCATTTCATTAGTTGATTCTTAGTGGAGCTCGATGCCTGCTGAACGAGTGGAAGTTTGAAGGACTGTAGACATCAGCGGCGGGCCGGCACCCACAGGACTCTGAAGTGGGTCGACCATAATGACTGAAGTTTACTCCGCCCATCGAAGCAACGTTCAAAAATGAGAGTAAAGTCAGAGTCCAAGCGTCTGTCAATTAGAACCTGGCCCATATAATCCACAGTCACTTGCAAGTGAACCCTGATGCGGTTCTCTTCTTTAAGTTGGTTGTTTCCAAATACCCAAGCTAGCTATATTAGCACAGTTCAGAAAGGAAACAAAATCAGCGAAAAAGCATCGAGAGGAAATATCCGACACATTCTCACTCCCAACTCGCCACATTTGGCGTTTGGTTAAGGACCCCTCCGGGTCAAAAAATGATGATTTGGGTGTCCCCAACTCGTCGTTTTTTGATGTGTTGACTGTTTGTAAAATCACAGGTCCACAACCTTCAAGACACAGACACGGACTGGTCCTTAGGACCGGTTCCAGTTTGCAGTCCAGCGGTTGGGGACCCGTGATTTAATGGGAACAGTCAGCACATCAAGAAAACGACGAGTTGGGGACACCCAAATCATCCATTTTTGACCCGGAGGGGTCCTCAACCAAACGCCAAATGTGGCGAGTTGGGAGTGAGAATGTGCTGAGATAACACGTTCTACGAAGAATCCTAACTCTTCAACCGTTTATGCAATTAACATATTTCGAACTGATTCTGAAGTGGAGAAAAACGGCCTCTAGGTGATAATGCAAAACTTTTCAGTCATTTACACTTTATGTCTGTAAAGTTGTAAAGTGAGACAATTGATGACATTCAATTACAGTCGTAAATTACAACATAGCAGTCATAAAGTAAGAAAGTCAATTAGTCATAAAGTCATAAATCACGACTTTACAGTTGTATAGTGAGACAATCAATTACCGTCATAAAGTCGTAAATTACAACTTTACAGTCAAAAAGTGAGTCAATTACAGCTGTAAAGTAAGACAGTTGATTACATTCGTAATTTAGGATTTTACAGTGATTAAGTGAGACAATCGATTACAGTCATAAAGTCGTAAATTACAACTTTACAGTCAAAAAGTGAGACAGTTGATTACACTCGTAAATTACGGCTTAACAGTCGTAAAGTGAGACAGTTGATGGGAGTCGTAAAGTAAGAAAGTAAATTAGTCATAAAGTTGTAAATTATGACTTTACAGTCGTAAAGTGAGACAATTGATTACAGTCATGAAGATGTAAATCACGACATTACAGTCGTAAAGTAAGACGGACAATTACAGTGTAATTCATGACTTTATAGCCATAAAGTGAGACGTCAATTACAGTCGTAAAGTGAATTACGACTTTACATTCATAAATTGTTTGTACAATTAGCATAACTGATTCTGTCAAAGAGAAATCAGCTTTGCGCTGTCATTTTACTAACATTAGATGTTACACAACAGTGTTGCAAAACTGATATAAAAAGCAGCTAAAAAAACATCTCCACGTCAGAGTCATTTTACGTTGATTGCCTAAATGGTCACAGTTTTACAGTTTTTCAAAGAACGTGTTATTTAGGCGTCAATGGCAACTGTTTTGGTTTTAAAGGGTTAAAAACTTAAGATTGTTCCAGAATGTTCTTTGATTTAGTCGCCTGCTGAGGTTGTAGTTTGTTTGACGTAATTTACCGAGTTCTTTCTTCATAAATACTTTGGTTCCACAGCAAAGCTTTATGACACTTGACTGAACCTCGAACTATGACCTCCAAGCGCTGCCCGGGCCGCAGGCCTTAATGGCATCATCCACACTCACAGAGCCTGTTGGGTCCAGTAGACCCGGGGGCCTTTACTGGGACAGGGATTAGGAGCGACCCACCCGAGTGTCACGCTGGGACACGGGAGCACTCGTCAGCGAGGAGGTCAGAAGGTGCTTCGACGGCGTTGGACTCCATCCCAGCGTCCTGTGCAGCCAGTTAGTTAGAGAGCCAGTGACCCGGGTCAAACGGGAACACAAAGACGTCATCTCATTCTTTGTGCCACACGAGTCTTGTTTTGACTCATTTCATGTCGCGTATGACTTCAATTATGTCTTTAAAATCCTCGCCATGTGATGGAGCTCTTCTCCCCACAAATATGTCCGACTCTCTCAACTATTTCCTGCTGTTAACATTCCGTAAAATGGAATCGAATTACAGCCACCCAGACAAGAGAAGCTGAAATCCAGCGAGGCTTTGACTGTGTGGCGCTGCTGACGGCCTCCCAGAATTCTGTTGATGTGTGGGAAACGTCCTCTTAGATAAGAAGAGCTGAAACATCAGTCAGAGTTTGATTTGGTGTGCAAAACAGGTCAGCGAGCATTCGTAGCAGGGGCTGCAGCCCCACAGGTGCAGCAGGCATCCGTGTTAAGTGGAACACAATGTCCTAACCGGAGTCCGGCGAGGGCCGGGAGCAGGCGGAGGGAAAAGGAGTGATGGAGGAGAGGCAGAAAGAAAAGACCGGAATGAGATCTGAAGAAAGGGAAGAGATGTGGGGGAGTGTCCTTGAAGAGCTACAGTAATTCAAATAACCTCAACACTAAAGCTAAAGCTCAGGTGTAAAATGGTTAGCTAACAACCGTTAGCTAACAACCATTAGCTAACTGTAGTAGCCATTGTTAGCTAACCGCTTAAAAGTGAAGCTAACTCTCCGGTGTTAAACAGTTAGCTAACAATGGCTACTATGTTTAGCTAGCGGTTGTAGTTAGCTAACCGTAGTACCCTATGTTAGCTAACCGTTTAACAATGAAGCTAAATCTCCAGTGTTAAACAGTTAGCTAGCAATGGCTACTATGTTTAGCTAACGGTTGGTAGCTAACTGTTTAACACTGAAGCTAAAGCTCAGGTGTAAAACAGTTAGCTAGCAACCATTAGCTAACCGCTTAACATTGAAGCTAAATCTCCAGTGTTAAACAGTTAGCTAACAATAGCTACTATGTTTAGCTAACAGTTGTTAGCTAACCATTTAACACTGAAGCTAAAACTCCAGTGTAAAACGGTTAGCTAGCAATAGCTACTATAATTAGCTAACGCTTGTTAGCAAACCGCTTAACACTGAAGCTAAATCTCCAGTGATAAACAGTTAGCTAGCAACCATAAGCTAACCATTTAACACTGAAGCTAAAGCCCCAGTGTAAAACGGTTAGCTAGCAATAGCTACTATGTTTAGCTAACGCTTTTTAGCAAATCGTTTAACACTAAAGCTAAATCTCCGGTGTTAAACAGTTAGCTAACAACGGCTCCTACATTTAGCTAATGGTCATTAGCTAACCGTTTAACACTGAAGCTAAATCTCTGGTGTTGAAGAGTTAGCTAACAACCGTTAGCTAGCCGTTTAACACTGAAGCTAAATCTCCGGTGTGAAAGAGCTAGCTAACAACCGTTTGCTAACCGTTTAACACAAAAGCTAAAGTTCTAGTGTTAGCTAACAACCACTAGCTAACCGTTTAACACTAAAGCTCCGTTAATAAACAGAGAGCTAACAACCGCTAGCTCACCACTTAACACTAAAGCTCCGTTGTGAAACAGTGAGCTAACAATCGTTAGCTAACCGTTCAACACTGAGGCTAAAGCTCCAGTGTTAGCTAACAACTGCTAGCTCACTGTTTAATTCTGATCCGTTAAAGATAAATGCTAAATAAAGCTATTACAAAATAATACTCCAACAATGCTAAGCTACATTTTTAAGTGGACTTCATACTACGTTAGCTAATCACAGTGTCGCAAAGAAACTTGATCATTTTTAAAAACATCAAATTAACAAACATGTTGCAGTTCAAAAAATGAATTCTAAAGAATAAATTCAACTCAGACCTGTTTTTAAGATTTAAAAATAAATGCCAAATAAAACTATGACAACATACTACTTTAACATTTCTACTTCTGTGAGTGTAAATGAGGAAATGCGTTGATTCTGCGAGCGTCCAGCGTGAACGGGTCGCTCTGGTTCGGTCCTCACACGTCCACTTAGGCTCAAACGCAGCTGCTTGCTCTCTTGAATTATTCATCACCCCATTATTAAATATTCACATGTGAAAAGATGGCACCATCAGCTACCCACAATCCTCTCTTCTGAGACGGTTTTCTGCTTTCTCCTTCATCCTGTAAGACCGGCTATTTTCAGCTCAGCCTCATTGTTTCTCCTCCTCCTCTGCCTCCCCCCTTTTCTCCTTTTCTAAGTGATCGATCTGTATTGTTCAGGCAGCTGAGCCCCCCCCAGCCCGAGGTGAGACAGACGAGGGAAGGGAAAGATAGAAATGACTAGACGGGGAGATGAGGTGAGGAAGAAGCGATGGCGGTGGCAGACCTTGCCACGAGCGGGATCAAGGAGAACACGGGGCCCCCGGGGTGACGAGATGGAGTGATAGCAGGGGCCAAGGGTTAAGGCGGGAGAAGAGAACAACAGCAACAGCAGTGGGGGGGGCATTGAGAGTGAGAAATGTCTGCCCGGTAAAAAAGTCCCACAGAAAACCCAGTCATCTGGAATAATAATTAAGCTAACAAACATATGCACCCCATAAAAAGATCCAACAGCTGCGGCGTGAACTTGATAATAAAAACATCCACGTCCGTCCCCAGCAGCCGTACGAATCGTACGAGCACGGGGAAAATTGAGAGCGATCATGTTTTATTACGGCGTGGAAGCTTTTTGTGTTTGCCGAACAGGAGGGAAGGATTTGTTTGGAACTGGAAGCAAATGAGGAGATTTGATTGCAGGGTTGTTTATGAGCGCCTCGGTTCCAGTCTGCTCGCCTCAAACCTGACGCTCTGTCACCGCGCAGAGTCATCCAGGTGTTGGTGAGCCTCTGGCAAACACGCCGTTTCAGAGCATGTCTGCTGTAATCCTGCACGCTTCGGTCTTTGGGAGAATATTCCTGCGCGACAGCTTTCAAATGAATCTGTGTTTAAAGGGAAAAATTAGTTTTATTGTCTGTAGTGAATGTGCATCTCAGGTAAAAGTCTTTTTGTAAACTGAAAAAGTGTGTACAGTAAATTAAACCCTCTAACACCACAAAGCAAAATAACACTCTCATTTATTTACACAAATGAAGTAATTTCAACAGATTCTGATGCAGAAATAAGTCAAAATGTTCCTAAAGTGTTGCATGTCAGTGCAAAGCTGCTTCTCCCCACTTTAAAGACCGTTAAGTTGATTGAGTAAACGGTCAAAGAGTTGCAGTCATTCAAATAACTTAAACATTGAAGCTAAAACTCAGATATTCAACGGTTAGCTAACAACCGTTAGCTAGTCACGCTCGTGAAAATAAGATGCTAAAAAAAAAAACAAACAAACTCAGTGTTAACTTGATATATAACATTGCCTCCAATAATGCTAGTCTGAAGCTGAATGTGGATGCTGAAGATGCTAGTGCTAACAGCTGAAGATGCTGAAACTGATAGCTGAAAACGTCGAGAAGGATTGCTGAAAATGCTGAAGCTGATAGCAAACTAAAATATTGTCGAAACTCAAAATTGGAATAAAAAACTAAAAAAAAAAAGCCTATATTAGCCAAACTAGCTAGCATGTAGCTGAAATATTAGCTCAAAAATATAAAAAAATGAAAAAAATAAAATCATAATTTAGCCAAAATAGCTAGCATTTAACTAAAATATTGTCTAAACTTCAAAAGAGCCTAGAAATCCTTAGTGACTCCCAAAACAGTCTAACAAGCTAGCATTAGGTATCTCAGCTAAATGCCCCCCAAAAAACAGTAGATGCTAAAACAGCTACGATGTTGCTAATATATCACCTAAATCCCAAATTAACTTAATAAAAACATTAAAAATGTATAAATTGATTGATAGAGTTCAAACTGCTTTGCAGCATTCACACAACTAGCTAAAAGTATGACAAAATATTACTTGAACAACGCTAAGCTACATTTTGAAATGTGCTAAATTCCACGTTAGCTAAACGTAGTGACTGAATGAAACCTGATTAAGTTTAAAAATAGAAAATTAGCAAACAAACATGTTACACTTGCAAAATAAAATGCAAAAAAAACATGTATTAAGTTAAATAATATTAAATTAGCTAACAAACACATTGCATTAGTGAAAAGAAATGCTAGAAAAAAAACTTTGACCTTGTTTAAATGTAAAACTATGCTAATTACGTAATTTCAACGAGCAGCTTTGCTTCATTTTGCAACACTTTTTACGTTTTTCTAGCATAAATCCATTATATTTACGTTAGTTTACTTTCCATTGTTATGCAATGCTTAACTACTGTAAAGTCGTAAAGGATTCGTAAAGTGTTGCATGTTGGTGCAAAGCTGCTTTTCCTATTTCAGAATCCATTGGAATTAAAATAATCGTGTAAATAGCTGAAGAGTTTCGTTGTGCCAATAACGTTAAGAGTTAAAGGGTTAGCAAGAAATTACGATAAAGCTAAAAAAAAAAAGAAAAAAAATGCTGTTTGGACATTACTTGTTTTATTGGGTCACATTTAGACTTGCTTGTTTGATAAACCCCCTAGTGGTTACTTGATGAACTGATCTGGCTCCAGTTTTTTTTCTTTTTAAAAAGATAACGGCGCAAACAAATCCAGTATTTTGATTTTTAAACTCTCAGAAACAGCAAGTTCTCCCTATGGTGGTGGGTGGGCAACCGAAGAGAATTCTAGAAGTACAAGGAAAACGGCGATTACTAAGAACGACTCCATTTCAGTGAGTTTTTGACAGAACAGTCGGGTTTAACCTCTAAAAAGCTTTTTAGTCATCATGGAATTTCCTTGAAAATCTGACACCTCGGCGCACGCTTCCTTCCCATGAGCCTTTTAAAAACCCGAAACAGCGTTTCGCGCGCGTCGACGGCGGCGCGGACATGAAAGCCTGTGATTACAGCGCGGCTCTGGGTTACATAACGTTCAGCTCCCGTTCTGAGAAAGGTCAAGTGCGGTGAAACGTGCAGCGTCGTCCCCACTCGTGGGACGATCCTGAGTCACTGATGGAAGATCAGCCTTTCCCATCCATGTTCTGACCCGAGCTGTGCGAGTAAACACGCATGCCACCCCCACCCCCACCCCCAGCCTTCAGTGAGGCCCTGAGCCGAGTCCCACCCACGCTGTACTCTTTATACCGCCGTACATGTGCATACTGAGCACTTTTTTTTTCCTATTGACCCAGATACTTAGATTCTTCCCCGAGAGAGATGAATTTCTCTCTCATTATTTTATGGAGGTGCCCCCCTCGTTTTTTTTTCTTTTCGTTTTTTTGCAGAGGAGAAAAGAAGTGGGGCAACCTGGTAGTTGTGCTGCTCTCAAGCCCGCTCCAGTTCTGCAGGGAGGCACTCTGGATCCACACAATTAACGCCGCATAAAAAAAGAATTATGAGCAGGTTTATTATTGCTAAGCCACCACCACCCCCCCTTCCCAACGCCCAAATGCACCTCTCCAAATTCAGGCCTCTCATTTGGAAGTAAATCACCAGACTAGCCTCCCTTTCATGAAGACATCACAGTCGGATTTTCTCTGAAGCTGCCTGGACTGAACTGTGCAATGTAGCATGAGGAAAAAGTGCAGCAGTTATATTTAGCTTTTTTTTTAGAAGGCATTACAGTAAAAATTGATTTGCAGACTTGACTCTTGCTGTGCACGGAGATCATGCGCTGCCATTATGTGCGCTCTCTTGGCTTAAGCTCAGATCCTGAGGGTCCGTCTGAAAATAGTCCTGTAGTAAACAAACACAATGGTGCAGCGCTTGTTCTTTTTTAGCTCCTACTTGGAGAGATTAGTTATTTAAACAACTTGGAAAAAGGGTTTGAATGTTTTCTCCTAAAAAGGGTTTTTGTAGTTGCTGTTGGAAATTATGGTCTTTTTTTTGTGACTGATTCCTAAACTGAGGCTGATTCCATGTCAACGTCGTGCATTACAGTAGTGTTAAAGATTTCAAAATGTAGAAGTAAAGTCAGCAGAGCTACAAGTTTAAACTAGATAAAAAAACACACAAATACATGTGTTACATGCTAAATTAGCAAAGAAAATTTTAATTCAAGTAAAACACAAAAAATGTACTAAAAATGCTGAAAATATTAAACTGTTACAATAAATGCTAAATTAGCTAGCAAGCATGCTAGCATAATGCTTACATTTTTAAAAATACCCAAATTTAAGACGTTTTTAAAAATTCAAACTGGTATGCTTATAACTTTCATTAGCTTGAAATAAAATGTTGGGTAACATCAAAAAGCTTGTCTTAAAAAATAAATATATTTGGATAACCAAAAATGGTTTCCACCAAATGGAACCTAATCGGGTTAAGAATTAAAAATCTAGCTACACTTGCAAAAAGAAATAGCTTGAAAATTAATAAAACGGAATTGTCTATAAGATCTAAAACTGTGTGCTAAACGAGCTAGAAGTAGTTTAGCATGCAACTGTTTTTAACAATGCTAAGCTACATCTTTAAATGTGCTAAATGCCACGTTAGCTAAACATAGAATTACATATCTTGGAAATGAAAACTATGCTAAGCTAGCTAAAAGTAGTTTAGCCTAAAAGCGGACTTTAACAATGCTAAACTGCATTTTCAAAAAAGCTAAATCCAACGTTAGCTAAGCATAGAGTGACTGAAGTAAACCAGATTGAGTTGAAAAATATGAAATTTGTAGAAAAAAAACAAAATATTGATTTATCTTGGAAATTAAAACTATGCTAAACTAGCTAAAAGTGGCTTAGCCTAAAAGCGAAATAATACTTTAACAATGCTAAGCTACAGTTTTAAGTAAGCTAGATTGTAGTAAGCTACAATAGCTAAACATAACAATATGAGATTAGCTAAGAAAAACTTTTTAAATAGATTAAACGGTTTGCTAAACTAGCTAAAAGTATCTTGACATACAGTTGGATTAATTAACAATGCTAAAAAACATTTTTCAACCCGTTAAATGGTGCGCTGGCTAAACATAGAGGTTGTGTCTGAATCCTCTCACTATACCCCACTTAGTGCTCTATATAGGGCGGTCACCATTTTTCCAAGGTGTCTAAATCTACAATAGACCCTTTTCCCAGTGACGTCGGACAAAATGGCGACCTTTGCCCTACTGTGTAATGTTACTTCCTGTTTATACATCAAGAGCCAGTGACTGAACTTAATAACTTGTGTAGTAGTTGGTGAGTGAAAGAGTTCGGAAGTTAACGTGACTGGTGTAACCTAGCTAAAAACAGTTGTAGAAAGTTGCGTAGCGACACGTGAATGCAAGAATTTTGAATGTGGAAGCCCGAAATTAGCATACACTTTTGTTTACATAGACTTTTCATTAAAAATGACTGCCTAAGCGCAAGCTAACGAGACTGGTGTGAACCTAGCTAAAACCAGCTGTAGAAATGTCCGTAGTGACACAAACGCGAGTCAATATGGCCGGTGTGAACGTAGCTAAAAACAGTCATAGAAATTGACACATGAATGCGAAAATTTTAAATGTGGAACCCAGAAATTAGCATATACATGCGTTTACACTGACTTTTCATTGACAATGACTGCCTAAGCGCAAGCTAACGAGACTGGTGTAACCTAGCTAAAAACGGTTGTCGAAAGTTGCGTAGCGACACGTGAATGTGAGAAATTTGAAGCCCGAATTAGCATAAACTTTTCATTGAAAATGGCTGCCTAAATAGTGTGAACCTAGCTAGAAACTGTTGTAGAATTTTGCGTGATTACAAGAGTTTTGAACGTAAGAGCCCAAAATAAGCATATACAGCTAGCAAGTGTGTGTTTTAGATGTGTTCATGAAAAAAAAAGTTGTGTAAGAAGAATAAAACAAAACTTTTGTCTAAAAATGATCCGAAAACTTCAGTCCTTTCAGACAGAACTCCACCCTGACATTCATCTTTTATCTTTAAATGAAGAAAAATCTTCGTTTTTGGAGGAAAACGTCCATATTTCCAAACCTCTCCGGATCTAAAGTCTGTTTGATGCTAAAGAAGGAAGTGTTGGTCCTGATGACACCAAATCTTCAACATTTAAGGAAGGAGCAGCCAATCCGCGGCTGAGGAGCAGCCAGAGCTGCAGCGCCGCGCGCCGCGCCACGCCCCCCCAACAGTCCGCGAGCTGCGCTGTTGCAGAGCTGCGCTCGCGCAGGACGGACGGAAGAAAACAGAGAGAGAGAGGGAGAGAGAGGGAGGGTGAAAAGGCGCGCGGGGGAGAGGAAGAGGAGAATGTGAGCGGAGCTGGATGCGGACGGAGCGCGCGCGGCTGGATCCACTGCCTTCGGGGAGGCCTCGGCTCGTGCACCTGTCCCTTTCTGTCTCGGCGGCCAGGCGCAGTTTGGGCGGGAGCGACGCGCCCGTATTCTGTCGGGGGGGAGGGCGCACAGCGGCCGAGGCGCACACACTCCAGCGCACGGCACCGCACGCACACGCTTCGGACGGGCAGCAGCATGACTTCATCCTACAATCTGGATTTTCTGCCCGAGATGATGGTGGAGAGCCGCCTGCTCGTTCCCGGGGACAGACTGTAAGTTCCTCTCCTTCTCACTTCTCTCCTCGTCGGTGAATGGCACGCGCGCGGCTGACTGAACGCCATCGTGGAGATTGAATGCAGCCGCCGCGCGGCGGTTCCGCTCCTCCTGTCCCAGTTGCTCTAAAAAAAAAAAAAAGCAAAACAGCGGCTTCCGCCCTTTGTCGCGTGCGCGCGGGCGTGCGCGGCTGATCACAGTCGCACGAGGCAGCTGGAAGTCCGGCATCTGCAGAACCCGACCCCCGCGCTCCACTTGTTCCCCCTCCAAACTCTGGAATCTGCGGGACAAAAGGCGGGATTCAGCGGAGCAGAGAGGAGCTCCTGCTACTGATGGGGAGCAGAGAGGAGCTCCTGGTTCTGATGGGGAGCAGAGAGGAGCTCCTGGTGCTGATGGGGAGCAGACAGGAGCTCCTGATGGGGAGCAGAGAGGAGCTCCTGATTCTGATGGGGAGCTTAGAGGAGCTCCTGGTTCTGATGGGGAGCTTAGAGGAGCTCCTGCTACTGATGGGGAGCAGAGAGGAGCTCCTGCTACTGATGGGGAGCAGAGAGGAGCTCCTGGTTCTGATGGGGAGCAGACAGGAGCTCCTGATGGGGAGCAGAGAGGAGCTCCTGGAGCATCACGTCGTCAGGCTCCTCCTCTGAAGAAACTCAGGATAAATCCTGAAAAATCTACAAAACACAGAGAGGAGAGAATGTTTAGGAGGCGTTCAGGGTTTTTATTTAGGTCTTTGTTCTCTCTTCTGTCTAGTCTGGAACCTGAAGGTGGATTTAATTTGAACTGGTTTTAATAATAAACACACAATTTGGGATTGAAATTGGTTTGGAATCAAAGTAAAAATCTGGAAGTGAATCTAAACGTCCAACGAGTTTGGATTGTCTTCAATCTGTCTGGACCAGGATCCAGCCTGGTAGGGTCCAGGTGGTAGATGTCCAGGACCCGGGGCTGGATGGTCCCTAAAAACGTGTCTTAGATTTTAGCATCAAAGAAAAAGAATTCAAAAATGCTCAGAGACTCCAGATGACTGAAAGTTTTAAAACTCCTCAGATGTTCGAAACATGAAAGCGAGACATTTCGAGTGATCCAGGAGAACCCCTGAAAATGTTGCAAGATATTTCAGAGACTCCCGGTTTGGGTTTGTCTGAGATGTCTGGAACAAGGACCAGATCCAGGTGTTTCCAGTAAGATCTCTGCGCCTCAAAAAGCGGGTCCTGACCCCGACAGCTGGGTCTACCAGACCTGTCGGGGTCTCCCGGGACAGGGATTCCCCACCCCTACGGTCCAACGTCTGCAGGAACGGTCAACCTGGTTTTGGTTAAATGTGGGTCAGATGATGAACGATTCCCAAACAGCTGCTGTTGTTTTCATAAACTCCATCACTGACATAAGAGCAGGTTGTGCACTTTATCCCCTCCCAGCCTTCCCCCCATTGACTTTCCATGTAGTCTATTACCCAGATGCCCCGGTGACAAGACGGTTTTCTCATTAATCAGTGTCATGGGCTCCATTGGGCCGGCGGGGGTACGCGAACGCCATCGCCCTTCCCTTCCGCGCTCAGATGTGTTTTGCATCAGCGGCTGAGGCAGCGTTTGCCCCGCAGTGAGGGATTTCCGAATAATGTGTGTCGCCGGAATTAGACAGGCCTATCTGCGCCCCGTTACCCAGCCGGCGAGGAGGCGGACAGGTTGAAGCAGATAGCGCTTATGGAGATGACACTTTGTATTTACGCAAACACGCCTCTGGAGCACGGCTATTTAGCTCTGGAGAGGTGCTCCTGGTAATCCTTTGACATTATTGTTTGCATCATTGTGTTTAGAGAGTTTCTCCTGATTCCTCACGGCCGCCTTCAGCTTCTTGTCAGATTGACGCGTAACAGCAGAGAGGACAGCGAGGTTTAAAGCCTCCCTTGACTTTCCAGCCTTGTTCCAGGCTAGACTGGGATCCCTGTCTGGGAAATATGTGACCCCTCACCTCCTTCGACTCAGTGTTGAATTCCCTCCTGTTGCGAAACTGTGAGGTTCCTCGGGGTATGGTGTGTCCTCGCTGCAGGGGTATCTGATATTTGAGCAAACAGAAACACAGAGTTGTTAACTTTTTACAGGAAAATGAAAAGGACCCTGGTTCTCTTCGTGACCTATTCCCGCCCACTTATCCCTTCACTTCCCCTTCCTGACCCCTTCTCCAAGCTTGAAAGGACACAAATCATGAAGCTAGCAGCTGAAAGGCTCCTGTGACAGACATGGGAAACGTTTGTGTGCCTCCTCTTACCCTGGAGGGAAGTGGTTGCTGACAATACTCGCTTAAGTTAAGTTGAGTTGAAATACTTAAAACATCGTGTATCAAGGAAAAGGTCAAACTGGACATACGTTTGTCAAACCTTCCCTACTTTACTTCCGAAGAAAAACTGTCTCAGAAAACGAGGTTGTTATCATCTTCCCTAAAAGTCCAAACCTCATACATTCTTTTCTAGAAATGATCCCCTCCCCACCCCGTATTTTTCATCAAACAACTGCAAATCACTCCTCACTATCCTCCCGCGTCTCCCGGAATCCGACAGTCGATTGGGCTCGGATCGGTTGCAGATTACACATCCACTCAAACAAAAATTGCATCTTAACCATTCTATAGAAGGTTGATAACACCCTCTGGCAAATCACGGCCGATCAGACTGATACAGCGACCTAATCTGAGACATGGAAAGAGAAGTGAAGGGAGATCAGGGAGAGGGAGCTGGGTGAGAATTGACATCGGAGGACTGGCAGAGGAGAGGAGTGATTGCTCGACAGCTTACAAGCCCCTGGACAGACATCTGCTTGGATTTGAATAGTGACTTATCTGATGTGGAGATTAGGAGAAAATAGTCTGCGGTGGTGGTTGTTTTTTTTCCCTCCCAAGCTTCACTATGAGAGTCTGAGAATGGAGGAAAAATCCCGCTGTCATTTTGTTCCTGATGGTTTTGTTCATAATGTTGTTATTTAGGGGGGAACATGTACAGTACACGTGATGTATGATGTGATGAAGTCGTCTTCACGCATCGCCAGCTGCAACATTGTTTTATGCTGGCGTGTCATAATGATGAATGTCTGTGCGCTGCCGGGGCTCGGCAGCAGTTGTCTGTGGCTGACACCTCTGTGTGGAGGTGGTGATGTATCGCGACCGCCGGCCTCAGGTCTCCGTGTGGACATGTACACAGCCGGGGTGTGGCAGTCTGAGAGCAGGCGTCCATACGGATCTGTGATCTGTACTGGAAATGGAAAGTGTGTGAACTTTGTGTAGAAATATGAACCGGGGTCCAGGTGTTGCAAGTCATCCATTTAACACAAAAAACTGTCTTAATGACTCAGTAAAAGGTTTCTTGATGGTAGTTTGCTAAAGAGTATTCTGTCATAGCTTTAGCTTTAGTCAAATACACTCAACCGTACAAGGTTTTTGTGTTGTCCGAGGGTCAAAGGAAGTAGAGGCCATATCTTAAATGTGTCTAGAAGTTCCCTCAAGACTCGTACGGCCACCTCAAGGAACGTCACACAAATGGAACGTACCATAGTCAAGGATGTAGTATCGTGAAGTATTCTTAAAGGTAGAGGAAGTTTCACACACTTATGATGTGCCTGATGCTGTCGTATGGGGCCCTTACACCAACTTCTACTAGTTATACCTTAACTGGAGTGCAGGTGTGTCTTGCAGTTCCTTCATGGCTTGTACGACCACCTCAAGGAATGTCACAAAAATGTAACGTTGTCGTGCATGTTGTAAAGTATTCTTGAAGCTAACATAAGTTGCACACCCTTGTGACATACGCCTGATGCTGTCGTACGGTGAGCCTTATGCCAGTCTTTAGTTGTTAGTAAGGTGGGAGTACTGGCCTATTAGTGATTGTACACAAATACGTAAGATACGCAAGTGTCTGTGGACATCTGTACTACACCCTGATTCTCTGATTTTCTAATACTCAACTGTCAGGCTGCACGAAAGAGTGCTTATCTCCTGAGGAGCACTAATGCACTCCTTGCACACTTTGCAGGATTTGAAAAATATAAAAAAATGTACCTGCGTCCCACTACTTCACCCATATTTACCTTTACATGCTTTATAAGTGTTCACTACAACCTGTCACCCACAGCAAACCCATAGAGAAATGTCTATGGATACTTTCTCTCTCACGTCTTTTATTAGCCCACTAGCTAAAGTAGTTTTAGAGATATGGGACTAAAGACAATTTTGCCATTTTTGATTGACTTTTATCAATCAGACAATTGAGATTTCTCCAAAGTGTCTTAAACTCATCTCCAAATGCCTTTTTTAAAGTCTTAGAGTATTTTGGGACAAAATTATGACTTATTTCAGACAAAAATGAGTAAAAATTAAACAAAATAAGAAACGGCAGAGTAGTGTGACTCAGTTTTTAAACTAGAATTGAAAAAATGGTCTCATTATTGAAAAGAAATATGGCAAAAAAGTTGCAAGTACAGAACCTAATTATAGCCTTGACCAGAGTCGGTGTAGTTTAGCATTGCTGCACATGCTACTGCTATTAGAACTTGTTGGAGCTGTAATTTGGCAAATTATCATAGTAAAAGTTTTGCCTTCTTAGACAGCGATTGTCAATAATAATATTTTTGAAGCTCAATTAAGTGGCTTTTATCGATCATCTGATATATTTTTTTAGTTTGAATAAATCCGACTAAATTTCTGCTTGTTTCATTTCGACCAACACCAGGTTGTAGAAGCTCAAACTGGATAGGACCTGGTGCCCATCACAACCCTGTATAAAATAATATGTTTTCAAGTGTATAATAATGTGCTTCTGTATGTGGTATCGCTATCAGTATACCGCTTTTCAAACTTTTTGAGCAGTAAAGTAATTAAAATTATTGGCTTCTGCTAATGCAAAATATCCAAAGGTACAGTAAAAATGTACTCTTTGAAAAGTCATTGCAGAGGATCCTCAAACTACATCACATCAAAAAAGGTTTTCCAGTCCATAAAGATGGAGTTTACCCTGAACGACATTTAGACAATTTTGAGCACCATTACCATCTTTGTCATTGTCATGGTAACCAAATCATGTCTAGAAACCAATTTAGCCGATTTAGCTTTGGACAAATTGGATGACGTGTTTTATGGATCCGGCAAGTCTGCTTTACACCGTATCGGAGAAATGTCAGTAAGTTAAGGATGCCATTTAAACCAGGAGGAAGGTTGTTGGGAGACTGTGAAGGACTTAAGCTCATGCACACAGTCGCACACAAAGGAGTCTTTATCTCGCACTTCCCGCGCTGACCTTTAAGCTTGAGTGGACCGGTGCAAAAATTGGTCAGAGAATTTGTTCCTGTTCATCCAACTCCATAACACAGCATTTGTGCGTCCGTCTCTGCGGAAGGAGGTCTTTTGTTTCGGAAAACCTTCATGCATATCGCAAAATTAGCCAATTACATTGTTTTTTTTTTTTTTTTTTTTTGGCGTGTTAAAGTTAAATTACAGAGTTGCTCATCTGGAGTTATCATCTCACGAGTCGTTAAATTTACACAAAATGATGAACCGGAACATATAAAGTTTGACACGGTCTATTTCCTGGAAAGAAAAGGACCAAAACTGGTTTAAATGGAGAGAAAAAAATATTGACAATAAGGAAAGACTAAATAGAACCCCTCCCCCACTGACACAAAGCCACAAATTTGGCTATTTGTGGCTTTTCTGGAAAACCACAAATCTTTATGTTTAAGCTGTGATTGTTTTAGCCAAGTTTTAAATAATTAATTTTTGTAATTTTCACGCAAAAAAAATTTAAATGAAACCAATAAATAGTCTATCTTCTAGTTTAAACTGCAGAAGGGAGAAATAAAAGTCACGTTCTGTTTCTTGATAGTCCAGATTGGGGGGACAAAAATTATGGAAAAAAATGTGGAGGCGGAGCGTAGTCTGGGGACCCCTGTATTAAATAAAGAAGAGTGTCATCAGCATATCATCAGATCTTTAGCTGTTTGGTCCTCAACGTTCTTTAAAATACGATAACTCTTCAACCGTTTACGCAATAAACAAAATTCTACCAAATTCTGAAAGCTGAGAAAAAATAAACAGAAACGTATCAAAGATAGGGCAAAAATGAGATGAGACACAGCGCATCAAAAACAAAAAAATGTTTGCAAACAGAAAAAATATTTTTTCAGAGCCAAAAGAAATGTGCACGCAACAATATTTTTGAAAGCAGGAAAAGTTTGCAAATGCAAAAATATTTGTTTAAAGCAAAAAAAAAATGTAAGAAAAAAAATTTGGCAAATGCAAAAATATTTTCTGAATGTAAAAAAAACTTTGCAAACCCAAAAACATTTTTGAAAATAAGAAAAATTTGCAAAGACAAAAATATTTTTCGAAAGCAAAAAAAAAATGTAAATGTAAAAATATTTTTTTAAGAAAAATAATTTTGTAAATGAAAAAACACTTGTTGAAAAGTAAAAAAAAAAAAAAAGTTTTTTAAGAAAATATCTAAAATGTTCATTTGCAAATTATGAAGCTTTAGAAATTTAGAAATTTCTCAAAACTGTGACTTTTGCTTGACTTTTTGCTTATAAAGTGTTGCATATTGATGCCAAGAATCTGTCGGAATAAAGACTCAAAGAGTTACGGTAGATCAAAGAAGGTGTGTACTTTAATAGCTCCAGTGTTGACTATATTACCTAATAGAAGCATGCACACAATACACACACATTTGTCCGTTTCTCATCGGGTTATGTATCTATGTAGGTTGCTTCTTTTATAGAAATATCTCTTCAAGATCCGCCTACGTTCGATGGAAAATCAACACATGGTTAGCATGGAGTGGAAACTTGTGCTACTGTGTTGTTTTTCCTTCTCGCTGCATAAAACCTCTCGCCTCGTTTGATTCTCCATGAGTTCGTTTTTGTCATAAACTTCATTTTTGCCGTTCTGGAATGCTTTGGTGCTCTCAACATCTCCATCTAATGACCTTGATTGTTGCACGCTGTAAGAGCACGTTAGCCCGCGAGTGTCAAGTGTGCAATTGCACACCCGGCTTCACGCTGCCGTTACCTTCTGAATTGAGCGGTGAGGGAAAGTGCTTTGTTTTCCTGTAAATAAGGTCAGCCGCGCTCTGAGAGGAGAGTTTCATCACGGGGCCTTGAAACGAATGAAGTGTGTGTTTTTTTTTTTTGTTTTCGGCTGCACACATCTCTATGTAAATGCTGGAGAGGAGGCATCGCCGGCACAGGCAAACACAGTTGCATTTTCACATCCCTGGTCTGTAGTGACAGGAGCAAAACACTGGACCAAGAAACACAATCATAATCTGTTTCTTTAGTCGTCCTCGTGCATCGTCTTCAACAGCATTTGGACTGCGTAGCTGCGTAACTCCCTCTGCCAGAGGGTGAGCTGACTTCATTCGTCTCTGAGGAGTCTCTCTACCTCCCCTCCATCCTTTGGCCTGTATCTTCCTCCCTTCCTATCTATTCAATGCTTTACCTCTGTCAACTCTAGACTTTAAGAGGAGCTCATTATGGTGGCAAAAGAGAAGTTTGGGATTAGGAGTCCCATTCGTGGACTGAAGTCTGACTAAAAGAGGGATAGACCTACCTGCTGTGTTTGTTAGTAAATCTCTAAAGACTGGCACTTCGCTTTGTTTTCTGGAATAATTAGTCATTTTTTCCTGCAGAATTTTCAGGAATATTATTATTTTCTCTTAACAAATCTGGTATTTTTAGGCATTTTTGTTTCTTTTCAACTGTCATTTTGTAATTTTAATAAAGTCCTTAATGGATTTTCTGATTTGTTTGTAATATCATTTGGCAAATTTGAGTTTTTAACCTAAAAACTAAAACAATACAATTTTTTTTCCACAAAAAAGTGAAAGGAAAAGATGTTCTTGTTTCACACAGACCTGATTTAGAAATATTGGTGACAAAAGACGCTTTCGTCTGCCAAATTGATGGATTGAAATTGTAGGTTTTGCCTAAAAAGTCATGACATTAATAATTTAAATAAAGAAAAGAAACAAGCAGTTTAAGCTGTGAACACTTTTGAAACTATCAAGACCTCTAGAGGATAGTGCTGCGCGATATGACAATGCATATCGTGTGGGGAATAAAAAAGTATTTCTCTTCTATTGTTTTTTTTTTAATTCATTATTGACCTTTTGTGCAAAAATCCTACTAAGAAACATGAAACTGTTTTGCTCTTAAAAAACATTTCTGTATTTTCTTTTCCTTAGAATAACTGAAAATATTCTTGATTCTGGTATATCGTGATGTACCTCTTGCTCCCTGAGGGTGCCGCCCATTTCATGACGTCGTCCTAGAGCAGGGGTATTCAAATCCAGGCCTCGAGGGCCGGTGTCCTACATGTTTTCCAACCAACCTTCCATTGAAGCTCCTTATTGGCTAAACATTCCTGATCCTGGAAATTAGCAGCAGATAAGGTAGGATTTCTGGAAAACCTACAGGAAGCTGGCCCTCGAGGCCTGGATTTGAATACCCCTGTCCTAGAGCCTTCTTGTCAGCGTTTCACCTACGAAGGAAAAACCTCCATTTAAAAAAAAAAAAAATGGATATACATAGAGTGCAGCTCGATCGTTTATCCCCCAAATTTGCAATGAAATTTGGTAAAAAAAAATTTGACAAAATCAGATAAACATTTTCGGATTTCTTAAAATAATGAACATTGTTCTAATTAGCACTGACTTTGAAGGGTTTTTTTTTTTATTGTTGAAATATCGTTAATCTACGTATCAAAATGATTTTTTTATGCGTACCTTTCCATCTTTACTTAATGACCCATATTCAAATCAGTTCTTCTATTTCCGTTAGGAAATAGTCTTCTCCCCTTCTCCAGCAGGAATTAGTCCGCTTCCTTTTCTTCACCAGGAATTAGTCTGCTCCCTTTCTCGGCCAGGAAATAGTCTGCGACCTTTCTCCACCAGTTAACAGTCCGCTCCTTTTCTCCACCAGGAATTAGTCTGCTCCCTTTCTCCTCCAGGAAATAGCCTGCTCCGGATCGCCGCTAGCTTCGTAGAGAAGTGTTTGTGTTAGGCTGGGGGCGGAGCAGACTCTTCCTGGAGTGGGCGGTTCTTCCCTTGTGACATCAGCACGTGAGAACCTGCTTGTTTTCATGGATATGGGAGAGCGCAGGTTTTTAGAGGATTATTTAGAAATGCGTGAACGGATCAAAATACCACTTTGGGGCTGTTTATAGTAAGGAATGAACAGTATAATTGACTTAAGACCTCAAAGTTGTTTCTAATAGATTTTTCCTTATATTTTAGTTGAAATTTTTTCTGTTTTTTTTTCTCCGTCAATCCCAAATTTGCTATTTTACTCTTGATTCCTTTCATCAGACCAACCATAACAGACTTACCTGAACTTAAATGCTTGTGACGCTCCTTAAATTCTCTCAAATGTCTCCTTTTCGTTGACTGAATCATCATGCTAGCTTCCGTGACTGTGACTTTTGCACCACGTGAAACCCGGCTCCATTAAACCAAGCTAAACTTCAAGGGCCCGATCACATTCAGAGCTGGTGGAAAGGTCAGCACCACCTGTTCCGAGCGTCTCATTACCTCCCGCGGTACAAACCCGTCCTCACAACCGCACACTCTTCGCTTTGGAAGAGGTCGTCCTCACCGACGTGGATTCCACTTTTTGGGGCTAATTGGTTCTTTTTGCTGGACCTCGTTCTCTTTTTGCATTTATAGTAAAAGATCACTCCAGAGGAGAACTGGTTTTCCTTGAGGAGTTTGTTACTTTGATTTGTGGAAAAGATCATAAAAGATTATAAAAGATCAAACACTGAAAAGAGAGCTGTTCATATAAATGGAGCTTCATGTTTAGATACAGTCTTTTACCAAGTGGGCTTCAAAAAATTTTCTCCTTTACCTCGATATGATCAAGCAAACTTGTTCACAAGACAATTGTGAATAAAGGCAAGGCACATTATCCCCTTGAAAATCAGAGAAAAAATATTTTTCAAGTCAAATTCTATTAAAATATATGAACAACTACAATTCCTAGAGCTCTACTCCTTCACATTTGGTATCACTGAAAAGCCTCAAATGTCCTCGGAGTTAATTTAGAATTGGTAGATATTCAGGATTAGAAGTTTATTATGCAGAGAACAAATTTGCAATACTGCTGGAAGACAGATCCCAATTGTTTTAAAGGATCTAGTTGTCGTCTGATAAGACTCAAAAGTTTGTCTGAAAGTTGCAAAGACGTCTCCAAATCACGACAAGAAACACAACAAGGAACTTGATGGAGAGAAGTGCTGGCCTCTCTAGACTCACTTCAGGTCAGAGGTCAGACAGACTGGACAAAAATGGATCCGTGGGAGAGTTCACACTGCTGAGCTAAAACAACACAAAGACACATCTGGATTCTCCCCTAAAATGTTCTCCCATCAGTCTACGGACTATTTGTCCGAGGTGGACGAGATCTGGACTCAAGTCTAGAATTTTCTTCAATCAGTGGACTCTTCTGACTGACGAAGGCAGCCTTCAGATGTTGATTCATCACTGCATTGTATTCGTCTTCCAACCACCATCATCTCCAGAGTCCAGACTAACACAGACACTAGAATCCGCTCTCCTCACCAGTTTCCTGAGATTCTTTCGTCTTTGCAACTCCTCCCCGGCACACTGAGGCCTAAGAAAGGTCTGCTAGAACATGAACAGGAGCTTTACATAGATGGTAAACACATGTATGCGTAGACAACTTGTTGTCCAGGTGGTGGAGACTACCTCTATCTCCATCAATGTAGACGAGCGGTAGTGGTGGAAGATCCAGAACAATGTCTAAGTTTTATAGATGTTCAGATATTATACTCACCATCTCTGATGGATGCCATCATTGCTGAGTATCCTGAGTATCCTTCGGCCGTGGGGCACAGGGTGGGTGGTTGACTCCTGATCGGAAGATTGCAGGTTCGATTCCCACCTTGCCCTCCCATGTGTCGAAGTGTCCTTGGGCGAGACACTGAACCCCAGATATCCTCTGGTGGAAGGTTGGGACCAGTGTTCGGCAGTGCGTGGCTGGGTCAGTGACTGTAAAGAGCTTTAAGGAAGCCAGAAAAAGCACCGTACAAGTATTTGGCATTTACCAAAAACTTTGAGAGGTAAATACTTGTTTACATTAAAGTGGGGTCATCTGGACCCCAGAAGACAGTGCGCTGAACTTCTTTCTTTAATGATTGTCGATCTTTACTGGTGTCGAGTGACAGACATGAAGTCTTGTCCACCTTGTCCACCTTTGTCACGGAAGGGCTAACACCTCAACGTAAGGGTGGGGTCATCTGGACCCCATAGGACAGCACGGTTTGGTTTCTAGCTCTGGATTTCTTCGTTTTCTTTTTTTCCTCTGAGTTGAGCCAAATCCCAGCTAGAACACCGTCTCTTTTTTTTCTGTTGATGAAATATTCATGATGAAGATGTAAAAATGACTATTAGAGTAGTCCATTAGCCTCTGCAAACCTCTGGCCTGGCCTTATAATTGAATCGAACAAACATCCAGACACGCATGAGGGACCAATCTGGCTTTTTTCTTTCCCTCCCAAATCCGTTATCAGAGTTCAAACTTCTTCTCCCCAAATCTGTCTCATCTGCTCATCAGTTGACCCCTCTATTTCCACCTCCCCCTCCCGTTCGGCTGCAGCAAACATGTGAGCGGCGTGCTCACAGTTGCGGAGCTGTCAGGTCTAACCTTGACTCGTACACGGAGTGAATTGTAATGCGAGGAGGATGGCGGCGGGAGCGGGCGGGATGTCAGAGAGCTGCCTCCTCTTTCTCCCCAGAGGAGTCCGACTCTGAACAATCTCTGCGTCACGAACGTCTTCTTCATCTGCTTCTGACTACATCACAACAGCCCGTCTGCGCCTTGCTTTCTGGAGCGGGGGGGTTACCTTCTGATCTATTAACGGATACGTGGATCGTTGGCGCGTCTCAGTCATTCTGCAGATGCTTGCTAACGCTGCAAACATGGAGACGGATCCTCGGTTTTAAGGAACGTTTTGTTTCAAGACAGACCGACAAACCGACGACTCACAGGGCGGTACTTTGTGCTGATGACTAAAGCTGTAAGAAGCCTAATATGTGGATGGTATTTCCAAATTAACCATAAACATTCTTTTGAATTACCATAATTCTTCAACTGTTTTTTCAATGAAATTAATTCCATTGGATCGTGAAAGTTTAGAAAAGCGGCCTGGCGCTGATATACAACACTGGACTACTGTAAAGTGGAACGCCGTTAATTGCGTAAACAGTTAAAGAGTTGGGATCATTCAAATATCACGTGGGATTTCCTTTTGTTGGCAACCGCTTCCGAGTTGAAGGTTTAGGAGTTGGTATAAAGCTAAAAACTACGGTGGCCCTGAAGTGCAGATCACGCCAATGAATCACTGAACGCAAAAATATTTTAAAAATAGCCCAGGCAATTGAAAAAGCAAAAAAAAAATATTTTAGACCAAAACGCAATTAAAAAAAATGAAGAGAAACATTTCGGAAAACAAAAGTAACTAGAAAAGTTGCATTACGCGCGATAATGCTAGTTTGAATACTTTGTACTGAAGATACTGATAATTAGCTTTATTGTTGAATAATGTCCTGAACTTGATGAACGTTTTGATACAAAACTTGCTTAATTTGCAGAAAGTGCACAAAGAACTTAAAGAATTTCTGGAAAAATCGCAAACATTGCGAAAAATGTTGAAATGCGTAAAAGGTGTGAATACCAAAAGTACAAGCATGAATGTCCTGAGTGTGCCAAACGTTACAATACCAAACTTGCATAATTTAAAGAATTTCTTGAGAAATCCTAAATAATTGCAAAACAATATTAAATGTGTAAAAAGTATGAATACCAAAAGTACTAGCGTGAATGTCCTGAACGTGCTGAGCGTTTTGATTCCACACTTGCATAATTTACAAAGAGTGCTCAAAGAATTTGAAGAATTTCTTGAAAAATAGCAAAAATTTCAAAAAAAGTTAAAAAGCTTAAAAGCTATGAATACCAAAAGTACTAGCATGAATGTCCCGAATGTGCTGAGCGTAAGTTTCAAAAGTGCACAGAGTTTTTGAAGGATTTGAAATATTCCCCATTTATTTTTCTATGGGGCTAAAAATCACATAAATTGCATAAAATCTTAAAAATCATAGAGTTTACGAATACAAAAAGTACAAGCAGGAATGTCTTGAAAGTGCTGAACATTTTGATTTCAAAATTCCAGAAGTGGGCTTGAGTTTTTACGTGTCAAAAAACGTGCAGAAGTGGAAATAAATAATAAAAAATAAGAAACGGGATCCTAATAGTTTGAATGCTAACACAACAGTCACACAATTTCCTGAAATGTTAAAATGAAATACAAGACGTTTGATTTATTTCAAGTGCGTCTTCAGTGTCTGCATACTTCTAAAAGTTTTATCGGTATGATAAATGATCTTATCTAGTATCGCTTTAAGCTAATTAGCTTTTTAGTTGAAATTATGGACAAATATCGTCCAGTCAGCGATGTCCCATTGAACGGTTTCTGTAAAAAAAGAAATTAAACATTTTGGAGAACAAAAGTAATTTCCAAAAATCTAAATTAAATATAACAAAGAATAAGAAAACTCTCAGGAATAAATAAATTAGACAGTCAGAGTGTCGTTCTGGTACTTCCTGTGTATGCGACATTTAAGGAGTCAGTACTCGCACCTTACAAACGACTAGAGTACTGCGGTTTGGTACCATAGGACAGCCTCACCTGGACGCCATGAGTGTGTATTATCCTTAAAAGTACTTCAGGAGACCAACAGACAGTGTTCAGTCAACCTTTGAGAGGGGGGGGGCATCAAAACAAGCAGATCCACTTTCTTACAGACCGACTTCTTTGTTGGTTTGGAGTCGATGACATGAAAAAGTGCCCGGAGCAGCGGGGTCTCGGCGGATGCTGAGCCCGGAGTCGGCGGCGGCGCGGTGATAGATATGTGTGTTCCACGCTGCCGAGTGATCGATGGAAGCGTTGTTGGGAGGGGCGATCGGCGGCGCCGTTATTGTGTTTCTGGAAGCTGAAGGGAGACGGAGTCGCGGGAGGCTTGACGGGTTTATTGAGAAGCGTGATCTAGCACTCCGCCCCGGGACTATTAGATGTAGTTAGTGAGGGCAGGAGCGGGAGGGGGGGCGGCGTTAGTGGGGGTGAATGGATGGCGGGGGAGGAAGCGTGCCTCAGAGGAGAGTGTGCAGCAGGAAGTGATGATGGTGCAGAGATGGGAATAAATGTGTAGGTTATCTGTTGATGTTTATCCGCGTGTCCTGAGGGCCGGCGCAGCCATAAAGGTGATCTAATCTGCAACTCTGGAGAGCGCACGTGCACACACACCGGCTGCGTGCACGTGCCACCAATCATCCACTTAAAGCCTCATCTGTCCCGCCCTCCATTCGGCCCACGTTTTCATTTATCCTGCCTTTATGACACCACTCCTTCCATCCCTCAGAACCGGCTGCAGATCCACCGATTCAATTGGTTCGTCCCCCTCCTCACCCCTCTGCCCATTTACTGTCCCCCCGCCTGGGGGCTCCATGCACTCTTAAAAAGCAGGAACCGATGCCAAGCATTTCAGCTGGAAGCTGCTGACTGCTGATACTTTGTGCTGATATTCAATATCTCTCAAATTGGCCAATTTCATGGAGGAAAAAAAACAAATTTGTATTATATCAAAGACTGTGCAGAGCCTGCCGGGCTCCTGCGGCTCGCCGTGCTGAGATGACCGACCACAGGTCGCCTCTGAAATGGGACTTTCTATTGAATACTTTGAAGAGCCTCCTAACCGCACCTGGAGGTGCGCCGGCCTCGGGAGGGTCGACGTTCGCAGCGCCGGTGTCAGAACGCCACGGAATACGACGCCAGGCAGAAAGGAGTCAAACCGCTAGCTAATCTGTTGATTGATCTCATCAAATATAGCGCTCCCTCGTTTATCGCAGGAGTTCTAAAAATAAATCGAGATTAGTGCTGCCACAAACGATTCATTTAATAGTCGACTAATCACTGATTATCTTTTACGTTTAGTCGACTCATCGGGTCATCCGCAAACTGGATGTAAAACACAAATCTTAACCATTGTTAGCTTTAAACTAACTAAAAATGTAATATATAGCATTACCTGCTAGTGTGAATGCTGTAAGATGAATTTGGCCACAGAAGATGCTAGTGCTGATAGCTGAAGAAGCTGAAATGTCTAATTTAGCAACTAATTAAATAGTCGATTAGTCGTTACTTTATATTATAGTGAAGTCAAAGTTAGAAGTTATAATGGCATTCTTAGCTTTTCGGACTATTTTGGTATTAAGGTTTTTTAGGCTATTTTGGAGTTTAGCTAATATTTCAGCTACATGCTAGCTGTTTTGGATAATTTAGTTTTTTTTTTTTTTTTTTTGGCTGTCTTGGAGTTTGGCTAATATTTCAGTTGGATGCTAGCTATTTTAAAGTTTGTTGTTTGTTTTTTAGGATATTTGGGAGTTTAGCCAAGATTTCAGTTGCATGCTAGCTGTTTTGGCTAATTTAGGATTGTTTCAGTTTTTTAAGCTAAATTGTAGTTTAGCTAAGATTTAAGTTATATGCTAGCTATTTTGGCTAATTTAGTATTTTTTTTGTGTGTTTTTAAGGTAATTTTGGAGTTTAGCTAATATTCCAGCTACATGCTAGCTATTTTGGCTAATTTAGAATTCTTTTTAATTTTTTAGGCTAATTTGTTGTTTAGCTAAGATTTCAGCTACATGTTAGCCATTTCGGATAATTTAAGATTTTTCTTTTTTTAGGCTAATTTGGCATTTAACTAATATTTTTAGCTAGTTAATCAGCTTCAGCGTTTTCAGCTATTAGCATAACCACTTTCAGCTATCAATTTCAGCATCTTCAGCTATCAGCACTAGCATCTTCAGCGGCCAAATTCAGTTTACAGCGTTCACACTAGCATCATTATAGGTAATTCTATATGTCTAGTTTTTAGTTAATTTAAAGCTAATGATGGTTAAGATTTGTGCTTTACATCCAGTTTACACATGAATTAATTAAGATTAAAATAAAGATTAATCGATGATTAGTCGACTGTTAAAACAACCGTTTGTGGCAGCACTAGTGTGCAGGTAGAGAAAGAACGCCGGGAGCTGAGGCGGTGTGAGGGACCAACAGACCGCTCAGGTATCACTCATCCTGTGTTTGGATAAACGTCTTTAAAAGATGCAGGAGAACGCGTTTGAGGGTCTGAAGCTGAACTGGAGGGCAGAAAAACCCGAACAAGGCCAATCCTGCTGATGAAACCGAAACATCTGCTGCACGTCAGCCGGATGCTGCAGTTCGTGTGAGCAAAGCACGCCCGAGAGCACGGCGGCGCATCCATGCGTGCACCAACATCCAACAGCGTCTCTTCTGTAATAACCTGCCCTCCAGGCCTCCAGGATGGACGGACGGACGGACGGACGGATGCAGGATGGATTCTGATGCCTTCATCCCTCCGAGAGCCGCTGATCAAACGGGCCGGATGGTTCTGGCGGCGGCGGGGAAAAACCGCTGGAAAGACATTAACGGCGCTCGGTGGTTGGAGCGCCTCATTTCCCTCCGCTCAGTTCTATTTTTTACCGCGTCCCAGACCATTTCCCACTCGGGATGCTTGGCATGCGCCGTCTCCCCGCATGTTGTGATCAAGACGCCCCCCCTCCCCTTCAAGTCAGCCTAATCTGTATAATTGAAACAGTCAGGGGGGGCAAAGACGCTCAGATGTCACGAGTTAACACCTTTCTCGCCGCTCTGTGAAGTTCTGAAACCTCTTTAAATGAATAATTTAGCTGTTAAAATATAGATGATTACAAGCTGGAGATGGCTGTATTTGGCTGCAAAGTAGCCGGCTTGTTTTTTCTGCTCTCCAGTCAAAGGATTTGTGCTTTTTCACTCTAAAAACTTCATAGATGAAATGAAAGGCGTTCCGGCCAAAACCGAGCTGTGAAAGTACATTCCTGCTGAAAAGAAAATCTCCAAAAAGCTCATTTTCCAGCAAAACTCTTTATTTTTATTTATTTTCCTCTGCCAGCAGTTATGATTTAAAGCTTATCGTCTGACTTGCTCCCAGTTATCAAAGCTGCCGCCTGATAAGGGAGCCCCAGCGATTCTTCAACCCGACGCAGAGACATCATTTTTGTTCTCACGTATTATTGCTGCGCTTTGACGGAGTCATCCGTCAGCGGAGGCGCTGATACGGAGGCGGCGGCACGGCGGTCCTGAAGAGGGAGGAGCCGCTTCTCCTCCTGGGCCACCGTAGGATGTGTAGCTCCTCAGAACAGCAGCTTCCCAGTAAACTTCAGGTCTTTTCGAATGTCGCCACTTTAAGGAATACATAAAACTGTAAAAATAGAATTTAATCTTTAAGACTACTATCTATTTGCATTTGATCTGATCAGAACCGGATTACGTAACTTTGCAAAACTGTCAAATGAAGTTACTAAATAGGGGTGGGAATATATTAGTTCACTTATTCCCACTTTTTTCAAGCAATCAATCAAACTCTACTTTAGTAAATAATTACAATATTGGGACATAACTGTTTTTTTGTTTATCTCATCAATGGATTTCATTATTTTTAGTATTTCATTATTTCAGTCTTGTATTTTTCACAATCCATGCACGAAATAAACTAAATTTATCAATCAATGAAACAATCAAACCATTAAAAATTCATTTTTACTACAATTATGTAAGTGATAATGCCCAAGGAAGTGCACATTATCAGAAATAACATTTATACCTCAGTCACTTGTAAAAGAAACAAATACTCAATTGTTTTTTAGTACTTTATTTTAGTGTAGATTGCTTTCTCACTTTTTTGTTTCTAAAAAAAATAATCATTTTTCAAGTTTTCAAGAACCTTGAAACTGTTGTTCACTTTAAAAAATGTTTCTCATATGCTAATTTAGAGTTTAGCTTCTATTTTAGCAAAAGGCTAACGTGTAATTTAGTTTACTGAGAAATTTTAGGCTTTTTTGGGATTTAGCTAGTAATTAAGCAACGAGCTAGCTTTTTTTGAGCTAATTTGGCATCTACTGAAGTTTTTTTTTTGCTAATTTGAAAGTTTAGCTAATATTTGAGGAGCATGCTAACGTTTTTAGTTAATTTTGCTACCTACTGAGGTTCTTTTTATCTACTAAGTTTTTCATGGGCTAATCTAAAGTTTAGCTTCTAATTTAGCAGCAGGCTAACATTTTTGACCAATTTAGTTTATTTTAAGCTATTTTGGAGTCAAGCTAGTATTTAAGTAGTGTGCTAGCTTTGTTGGCTAATTTGGCATCTACTGAGGCTTTTTTAAATGTTTATGCTAATTTGAAGTTTAGCTAATATTTTAGCAACAGACTAACGATTTTCACTAATTTAGTTTACTGAGAAATGTTCGGCTATTTTGGAGTTTAGCTAGTATTTAAGCAAAGAACTGGCTTTGTTGGCTAATTTGGAGATTAGCTCATATTTATGAAACACTAAATATTTTTGCAGAATCTGCATGTATTAGTGATTTTTAAGCATTTTTACTACACATTTTTTTTAAACTTTGGTCAACTTCATCGCTCTTTCTTAGTTCTTTAATGAAATTTACAGTCTTTTAGCAAACATTTTACAAACATTTTCAGCAAATCCCTTCAGCAATTAAAGTAATTACAGCAAAAATCTTCAGCAACTAATTCCAGTAAAAAGCTTTCACACCAGCATTATCACAGGTAATGCAAATCTTCTAGTTTATATCGTGATACATATCGTTATTGTGATTAAAATCATTTATATTGTGATATATAATTTTTTCCATATCGCCCAGAGCTTCCATAGACTGTATAGATTAAGAACAAGTGTTGAGGTCACCCACAGGAAATGCCTTACCTCTGGCCCTTGCAAAATCGGGCAGAACTTTGTATTGCCGTATTGCAGCCTGTCGACAATGATTAGTCCGAGTCGGTCTGAGTCACCAATTTAGGGGGGCAACTGTCACAAACTTTTTCAGACTTGTTGGAAGTCCACACCCCTTGAAAGCGGATTGGGAGAATCTGTCAATCAGACGTTGGAGGCGGAGCTGGCGGGCACCACATTTTTTTACTGAGGCATCTGATTGGTCAGTTTATAACTTGAATAACTTGTGATAAAGAAAAATTATCTTAAATTCGAAAGAATATGTTAAGAAGAATTTCTGACAAATAAAACGACTGAAATAACGGTCTATTTCTCAATGGAAGTCTATGGGACTTCTTGGAACCAGCGGGTACTTCCTGTTTGGAACAGGAGAGAGAAGGGGTTACTATGTCCAGTGATTATACAGTCTATGTGTACGACAAAGGAAACCTCGTTCTGGGGCTGTAATGTGGTTAGTAAAGACGTGAAACCAATCTCAGGATGAACTGCTGATAAACAGTTAAAAAATTCACAATCCTTCAAAATCATGTCTTCTCTGAGGTGTTTTATCCAAAAACCAGAAGCCAAATGAAAGTCCTAACCGTTTCCTCTCCATGTTTCAATCCTCCACACCAGTTAAATCTGGAGTTCAAGCTCCAGGTAGTTTTCTCTGGATGGTCATTCTCACTCTGAATGGTTTCATGTGTTCAAAGCCGGTTCAGCAGTAAAAAATCATCCACAAAGGTTTGAACGCCATCAAGCAGCTATTACAGACAGATTACACACGAATAGCCATTTGGGAGCTTTACGAACCATAAATCCAAGGCTTGTTGAAAAGTGTCCAACCCTTTGTATGTATACAGTGTGTTTGTTCAGCCTCTGGGCACGTTGTGGTTCTGTTTTGGAAGGCTGCCCTCATTCCGACGTCCCCATCGACTTCCTGGCCTACATGGCCGTTTTCCACTGCAGGTCGATGCAGAGGCAGCGCTGAGGGGGACAGCCTGAGGCTTACACACAACCAACGCCGACACACACACAGATACTCGCACTCAAACAAGCATGGAAACCACATCCCGGGAGTCGTGCACCAACCCCGGGAACGCCGGGCCGACCTCTGACGGGAGGGCAGATGCTGCAAGCTAATGGGATCTTTAAAGAAGTAATTACAGCCACTTATTGGCCATCAATGGAAACAATATTTTATGGATTGCTCCATAGATTCGTATGAACAAAAGGGATGCAGACGGAGATGTTGGTCTGAGAAATCGCTTCTTCTTTGCAGAGTTTGAAGCTTCTTCTATGCTTAACTGAATTATGAATTAGGACGGCTTAGGTAATGTTTTAGTCATAACCCGAGCAAAGTGTGACGGGGAGTCAGATCCAGATTCAAAACGGCAACGTCGTGAAGGTTCGTAGTCCATAGCAACCGTACAGTTTGTTTTTGTCTTGATTTAGGAGAACCATAAATATTTGTAGCTATACTTACATTATTAACTCTTTAACACCGGAGAGGTCACAGGTGAGACTTAAATGATACGATGTCTAAACTACAATAACTCATCAACTGTTGATGTGATTAATTCTAATGTTTTCTGATGAACCGCTATGAAACCATTGGTGCAAAGTTGCTTTTACGGTACGGTAGTTCAAAGAATGTCAAAAAGGTTGCAATAAAGGAGGCCAGCTGTGGTGCATTGGTGGAGTGGTCGACCTTTGATTGTAGGATCACAGGTTTGGTTCCCATGTGTCGCCGATGTGCTGAGTAGACATTGAATTGTTCCTGGTGGTTATTGGTCGCGACTTTGTTCTGGGGGCGTGTCCATGAATGAAAGTGTCTGTGACTCTAAAGCTCAAACACTTTTTACCGTTTAAATACAATTTAACTTAAGTATGTGTTTTAATATGGATGAGTACCATTACTGGTAGTTGTACCAGCGTGTACAGATCTACCAGTACTGTATCAAAATGCAGATTTTGGTGCTTCATTTCAATCATTTGTCTTATATTCAGTTTTACTTTACAATTCAGACTCATGGACAATGTTCCAATGACTATTTATTGTGCGCACTGACTTTGGAAAAAGGGCTTTTGCATTTGCTGCCCCCTCCACGTGGAACATGCTACAGAAGGACTGGAAACTGACAGAACTCCTTCTGTGAAATAATTTTAAATCCAAGTTAAGAGCTCGAGACAAAGATTCTTTGTAACTGTTTTTAAATGAAATGTTGTTTTTATTTTCTATCTGTAATTAATGTATTTTGTCACCTCTTGACCAGGACTAATTTAAAAAAGAGATTTTTTGAATCTCAATGTGTGTTAATAAATAAATAGATAAAAATAAAGAATGAGTGATGTGTGTGGTGCGTTCAAGAACTTTAATGAATGCGTATTTAACTGCTGGTTTTCACATCGGATCAGCACCAAACGAGCTGATAGTGGCAGGGATGAAGATTCTTCTTCTTTTGTGTTTTTTACTGTTTACTAGAGCTCGTCTGCCTCCTTCAAAGTCGTCTGCCTCCTTCAAAGTAAAAGCTCAGAGCTCCAGACTTTTTGCTTCTGTTGTTATAAATATCAGTCTTGGTTTCACATATTAATCCATCAAATCGCAGTTATTAGTTTCTCCTTCCTGATCATGTTTACAAGGATTTGTACTCCCATGTTTTGAAAAGGATGCTATCTACACGTCACTACCAAAATAGAGTCCCTGATTGGTCCCAATGAGTTTTTAGTGCACGATCAATGAACACCTGATTTGTGCGTAGAGCTCCTGACCAGACTTTAAAACTAGCGTAGCGACGCTCAATCACGAGCATTCTGGACGTGGAAGCCTAAAATTCTGGTCTGAGTACAAATTCATAGATTTTTTATTGAAAGTAGACATTTGAACACATGTCGACGGGGCTGGTGTGTAAACGCCTTGAGGCTGAGTGGGCGGAGCTTCAGTCAATATGCTAAACGCCAAGCTAACAAAAAATTGGCTCTAATTCATAGCTTTGTCCCACTTAGAACTAAAATCTACGTGTTTTTTTTTTTTATTATTATTATTTTTTAGTGTTTTGGCCCTTTCAAAAGTACCGGATAAAACCCAAACCGTATTTTCCCCCCATGAGACCATCGTCTTAGTGAAGAAAAAAAATCATAATGATTTCGTTTTTATTGTTGACTTTCATTGAATATTTTTTAAGAATTCCTTTTTTTCAATTATTTACTGAGAATATCTTATGATGTTACTCTTAAAGAAATAAGAAATTCTACAATCAGGTTCTACTAGTTGGTCCACTTATTCAGTATACAATGAATGTAAAAGAATGTAAAGGACTTTAGACTGTAATCACAGATCTTTACACATAAATGTCTTTATTTTAATAATAAAAATTTAATTTACAGTGTGGCATCAAAGAGTCCAATAACTGCTCATATAAGTGATCCCATTTGCATAATTCTAATATTGTTTCACTGCTGTTTATTTGTTGTAAAGTATCCCGTTGTTTTTTTGAGGTCAGTGACTCTTTGGAGTCAACTTTTCATTTAAATCCGTGTTTGAGTCCCCTTCGAGTTGACTCCACCCACTTCTGATACCCGCTCAACGCCATAAAACAGGTGATTTCCCCAAGTTTTCCTTCAAAAATGACAGAAAGCGGAAACAAGTGTTGGCACTCAGCGCCGAGTGAAGCCTCGACTCCATCTAAAACTGGTCAAGTGCCTCTTCAAAACAGCTCCACAAATCCAACTTAAGCACAAAGTCTTCCTCCAGCTCTCGAATTATCCGCACTCACAGCCCATCTTGTGAAACGCCGGTGCCGCTCGCGCCCCGAAGAATAAAACTCCAACTGATGGAAATTAAAGAGCTGCCTTTTCTTTTGGTTCCTTTTCCTCTTTTGTTTGTTTCCTCTCCTTCCTTCTTCCGATCTCTCCTCACCCTTACAGCCAGAGCGGTTATTACTAAATAAAGTAGTGCGGCTGCTCACAGGAGGTTCCTGGCTCTCTGTGAGTGCACTGCCAGAGTGTGGGAGCTTGCTGTTGGCATGATGGCTCCCATGGGTATTTCTGAAGCTGCAGTCGCTTCTATAAAGTTCAAGCAATTACGTTTTCCAAAACGGTTGCCATTTGCCAAGCCACCCTCTGCTCGTGCACGCTCCTGTTTGTTTCTTAGATGTGGGTCTTTCAGGAAACAGCTGCTGCATGTATGACTAATCTTTTTTTTTACTGCTGCTAAATCTAAATAATATGCAAATGTAGATGTAATCGGGTCAGATTTCAGTGTAAATCTCCATCATTTCCGCTTCACAGAGCTTAAGAGTTTGTCTTTGAGGGAGCAGAAACACCTCTTATTTGGGTTGGAGCCATTTGCTGAAGTCAAAATGACATTTCGTACACGGTTTTGTCAGAAATTCAACCGATGCAGAACAAAAAAGCTGTTTTTAACCTCCCTGTTTGTACCAGCTGCTAACGGAATACACAACTGTTCATTGCCAAATATTAAGAAACCACAGTGCTACAATATTTGAACATTTTTTACACACAAAAGTGGTTACTGTATTTCTCTGCACCATAAGACACATTTTAGAAGAGTTAGTTTTTGTCTAAAAACGACAGAGCGCCTTATATGGATTAGATTGTTGGATGTTTTTGCAAATACGCTAACAAAGCTAACATGTAGTGCTGTTAAACTGTGTTTTTTTGTGTTCTAATAAAGTTGAGAATTAGCATAGTCACAATAATGCTAGTCTTAGTGGTATTAATCTGTTTTATTACTTGCTAAGATAAGAGTGTGGTAGATATGCTAACACGGCTAATGATTCTAATGCAGCTAGCATGTAGATTTGTCCATTTTTTTCAGGTGTTAGCATGAAACTTGGGAGTTAGTGTTGTCACGGTAACATTTTTTAGGGGTATCAGTCTCTTTTCTTACTAGTTGCTAACAATGCGGGTATTGTAAACATGCTAACACAGCTTCTAATCCAGCTAGCATGTCGAGATGCCCGACTGTGTTTTTATTATATGTTACTAATAAACTTGGAACTTGACACAATAATGTTTGTTTTAGCCGTATGAGTCTGTTCTTTACGTTTTGCGAACAGTGTGGGTGATGTAAACGCAGTAACACCGCTAACTCCTCTGACACAGCTAGCATGTCGAGATGTCGGACTACTGTGTTATTTTGTAGGTGTTAGGGATGAGTTTGGGAATCAGAGTGGTCACAATAATGTTTATTTTTGCAGTATCAGTCTGGTTTTTACTGGGTATCATTAGTCAGTTTTTTTAATGGTTGCAAACATTACAAGCATTGTAAAAAAGCTAATATGGCTTCTAATGCAGCTAGCATGTAGAGATGTTTAACTGTTTTTTTTTTTTTTTCTTTTAGTGGTTACTAATAAGCTTTGGGATTAATACAGTCACAGTTGTTTGTTTCTGCAGTATCGCTGTTTTTTTTTTTAATTCTTAATTAAAAATACAGGTATTGTATATATGCTAACACGGCTAATGCTTCCAACGTAGCTAGCATGTAGAAGTATCGGACTCTGTCTTCTTTTTTATGTTGGTAATAAGCTTGTGAGTTAGTGTGGTCAGAGTAAAGTTTGTTTTAGTGGTAGCAGTTTTTATGTTTTATGTCTTCCAAACAAAGTGGATATTGTAAATATGCTAACACCGCTAACACTTCTAACACAGTTAGCATTTAGAGATGGCAGACTGTTTTTTTAGGAGATACTAATAAGCTTGGGAATTACCATTGTCACAGTTGTTTGTTTCCGCAGTATCATTGTGTTTTTTGTTTTTTATTCTTGCCATCAATACGGGTATGATATGCTAACACGGCTAATGCCTCCAACGTAGCTAGCATGTAGAGGTATCGGACTATGTCTTTTTTTATGTTGGTAATAAACTTGTGAGTTAGCGTGGTCACAGTAAAGTTTGTTTTAGTGGTATTGGTCTGTTTTTTTTTTTTACTTCTTACAAACAATATAGGTACTGTAAATACGCTAACACAGCTAACACTTCTAATGCAGCTAGCTTGTAGAGAGTGTTGCAAACAAGTTTGAGAGTAAGAGATGTTGTGAATATGCTAACGCGGCTAACGCTTTAAACGTTTAGCGTGCTACAAACATGTTAATGAAGTCTGGTTGACTTATCTCTGACTCTCATGTCCTGCCTAATGTATCTTATAGTTATATATGACATCATTTCAAACACAGACCATTCATTGGCTGTTCTCCTTATAATCCAGTGCTCCTCATAGTTCAGAACCAACGGTTCTTTGCTCTGTAGATCTGATCTGAAGATCTGAAAGTGATTTCAGATTCAGTGAAGCAGCGGAGCTTCGGTGTCCCACAGACGGTCAGATGTGTTCGACCTGCTGCTGAAGACACGAGGAAAATGTGTGGGAGCAGCAGGTTTGTGTCAGGCCGGGTGTCCAGTTACTGACGAGAGCATCACAAATATGTGGTCCGAAAGGCCACCACAGATAAATTTGGACCAAAGCTGCCAATAGACGGTATTTTAGTCTGACGTCTCAGTCACGGCTATTTGAGAAAATGACGTGGAGCGTCTTTGACTGGAGCACGCCGTTTTGAGGGCCCAGGTAAAGATGGTAGTGACAGCGCCGCTTTTAACCATGAATCCAGTTCTGATGCTGAGTCTGTCGGTTTACTTCTGTGGGGAAAACAAAGAAATAAAAACAGATTCTGAGCCACTGATGGTTAAAAAAGAGATTTAGTTTTAAGATTTAGTTTAGTTATGGAGCGTCTCTGCTTCATTTAGGTTCATAATTCAGTCAGTTTCTACAATTATGCCACAGTTTGAATTCATAGATTATACATGGATGCATTGAGACCTCTGGTTTTGGTTAAGATGATTGATGGTCTTTAGAATGTTCTGGAAGGAGGAGAGAGGAGTGACGCCGCCCTCATGGGGACGCAGTGTCCCGGACAAGCCCCCAAGTGGGAGGGAATCTGATTTTTGACTCAGTGTGTCCACGGCTGCCTTAAACTTGTGCCTGAAATGATCTTGTTCTCACCTATTATACTTTTCTAGTGTAAATTTAGGTTCTAGTTTGGATTCAGACATTTTGAGACTTCTGAAGATATTTTATTTTTAGTGAGAACTTGGTTTATTGATCATGATCAAAAAGATTATCTCCAAGATATTGATATTGCGATATATTGTGATATTTAGCCCTGCGATTGATTTAATTTTTCTATTGTTTACAACAATTTTGCACTTAGCATCAGCATGTTTACTATTGTTAACATGAATTTAACAAATAATTCCAAATCATTTGTGTCAATGCTCGTCAAAGACATAGTATTACTGATTTCAGTAATGGTGCACTAAAGTATCTTTTATTTTTTGCACAAAATAAGATACAAGTTGTTTGTTATATAATATTATTGCCCCCAAAATATGCGTTATTCAATATAATGTGAGTTATTAGAGACCATTTTACCAATTATCTCAGTATCGTGATACTATTGAGAACCATGTATTGCATATCACATTGTATCATGAGGTACCCAGTGATTCCCAGCCCTAATACATAGTATATATAGATAAGAATAGATCAAAGTAAACCATTTCTGTTGTGAAATTGCATAAATACAAGTATTTTAAGTTTCTAAAGTCTAAAACTGATGTGAGTCTAACCTCCAAAAGATTTAGTTCTGTGACTGAATCTCTAATCTAGACTTTAGTCTTTCAAACCCAGACTTAGTCCAGCTCTGGTACATGATGATGATCATGTTGTTTTGGAGTATTTGGGGTTCGACATGATGACTCGTGATGTTTCACAGCTGAACACACTCTGAGTCAAAGAGCCAACTTTGACCACATGTGGGTTTGGGTGAACGCTGCTATCCAGAGCAGACGGGTCATTGAAGTATATTTAGGATGAATTTGATCTAAATAAGGGGTCTGCATACTTTTTCTTCTGAGGGTCAGATAAGTGTTTTCTTCTCTGATTGGGGGTCGGGGTGTTTGTAAAGAAAAAGTGTAACAATCACAGCCTAAACGTAAACATTTATGGTTATCCAGAAAGCCACACATAACCAAATTTAAAATTAATCATTTATTTAATCTTCACAGAAAAAAAATAATATTAAAACATTTAAAAAACTAGATATATAGCATTACCTGCGATAATGCTAGTGCAAATACCGTAAGCTGAATTTGGATGCTGAAGATGCTGAAATTGATAGCTGAAAACACTTAAGCTAAAAGCTGAAAAAGCTGAAGCTGATAGCTAGCTAAAAAAATTGTGAAATGCCAAATTATTGTAAAAAACCATGCTAGCCAAAACAGCTAGCATGTAGCTGATTAAATATTAGCTAAATGCCAAATTGGCAAAAAAAAAAAAGTAACATATATAATTTAGCCAAAGCAGCTAGCATAAAGGTAAAATATTAGCTAAACTCCAAGTTGGCCTAAAAAACTAAAAAAAATAAAAAAAAATAAAACTAAATTAGTCAACACAGCTAGCATGTAGCTGAAATATTAGCTAAATTCCAAATTAACCTAAAAAACAGAATAAGATCCTAAATTAGCCAAAACAGTTAGTGTCTAGTTAAAAGATTAGCTCAACTCCAAATTAGCTGAAAAGATTGAAAAATTCTTTAAAATTCTTAAATTAGCAATAACAGCTAGCATGTAGCTGAAATATTAGCTGAATTTTAAAAACAGCCTAAAAATCCTTAGTAACTTTCAAAATACTCACCAGAATCAGAAAAAAAATATTTATAATATATATATATGTGCATCTCCAATAGTGTTAGTGTCAGGGCCGGGTCAAATGTGGAGGTGGGCCTGATCTGGCCCGCGGGCCGTAATGGGGACCCCCGATCTAAATCTGCAGACGCGATTGCAGTGTTGTGTGTGAAAAGTCGTTTCTTTGTTTTGCGTGTCGTTGTGGAGGCGTCACAGACAGACCCGCCCCTTTCCCCTCATGCGGACCTGAACATGGAGGTCCGCGTTCAGTTCAGCCTCAGAGCTTCGTTTTGAGCTCAGCATTCGATATGAAATGGCTGCAGAGTCTGAAGGTTCCCGCGCACGTGTCTGCGCGCGTGCACGGCATGTCAGTGAGCAGAATGGGCTGCCGTCACACCCTCGCCCTGACAGGATGACAGCTGTCACCGGAGAAACGGAGGAGGAGACGGGAACGCCGCCGCCGCCTCACGGGGATGCAGTCTCCCGGACAAGCCCCCGAGTGTGAGGGAATCTTATTTTTGACTCTGTGTGTCCGCGGCTGGCTGTAATTGGTTTGTGTTCCAGTGGAACGCACGCTTATCTGCACATCAGCAATTACAGTGCGTGCATTGAGAAGCGACAATAGGACGGCGAGGGTTTGTGTTTACAGGCGTGTGGACTTCAGTCTGCTTCATTAGTTTATATTGTAAAATCGATGGCGCCCATTGTGCCGTGACCCGCCTGTGTTCCCGTACTCTTGTGTTGGAGCGCGCTCAGTCATCGTGACCCTGAGAGGCTGACGTCGGGGGATGGGCCCTCCTGAGCGACCTGGACGGCGGGCCCATCCATCAGCTTCTTCTCCTTCTCCTCTGTAGGGCCATTACAGCAATCACAGCTCTTAAAGTCGCGGCGAGGACCTCTCTGATGTCGAGTGACGCCGCTTGTGTGTCTGAGAGTGTTTGATGGTTTCTGGCATAGCGCTTCCCCTCTTCGCAGCAGCTGGAGGTTATATGTATTTAACCCCGGCTGGCTGGTCCAACTACCACTAATGATTTTCTAGAAGAGAGGAGGAGACGGATGCAGAAACAAAGGGAAGCTTGTTCAGTCAGATACCTGGTTACTCTGTTTTCCTTTTAGCCTTAAAAACCCTTTGAGTGAAACTCAGAAAAGCAAACATCAGTTTATACTTCCATGATTTATTAATAGGAATGTTCTCATTAATAAACGCCTGATGCCGCACCAGGACTCCCTTTTGTTCTCCAAATTGAAATTTCCTTGTGTTTCTCTGTGTGAAGCCGACTTTAAAGCCTCGTTTCATGAAGAACGGTTCGCAGTCGGGATGAAAGGCGTCCCGCAGGGTTCAAACCCGGACGGAAACGGTGGGCGGGGCGGGCCGCGGTCACAAACCGGCACCGGCAGCTTCGGCGACACCAACATCTCTGCAGAGGAGTGATAAAGAAGCTGAGGTCAGCAAACGGAAGCTGCTCCTCTAGATACAGAAAAATAGTCACTTCTTTTTGCTGATTCATATTTGAGCTTCTCCAGGAGGAAATCAAGGCATTTCCAGGCCAGCTAGAAGATAAAATCTATAGAAGGTTCCTTGTAGTTTCCTGTAAACCTGGGGTGTCAAACTCAGTCACACAGGGGGACAAAATCCAAAAAAGAAAGCTGAAAACGCTGAAGTTGATAGCTGTAAACAATGAATTTGATAGCTGACAATGGCAAATTTAAAAGCTGAAAATGCTGAAGTTGATAGCTAAAAATGATGAAGCTGATAGCTGAAAACACTGAAGTTAAAAGCTCAAAACGTTGAAGTCGATAGCTAAAAAACTCAGAAGTTAAAAGCTGAAAACACAGAAGTTTATAGCTAAAAAGGCTGAACCTGATAGCTGTAAACACTGAAGTTGATGACTAAAAACGCTGAAGTTGAAAACACTGAATTTGATGGCTGACAAAGGCGAAGTTAAAAGCTGAAAATGCTGAAGTTGATAGCTGTAAACAGTTAAATTAAAAGCTGAAAACTTTGAAGTTGATAGCTAAAAATGATGCAGTTGATAGCTGTAAACAATGAATTTGATAGCTGACAACGGCAAAGTTAAAAGCTGAAAACACTGAAGTTAAAAGCTCAAAACGTTGAAGTCGATAGCTAAAAAATCGAACCCATCAGGAGTCCACCGCCCTACCGCTGTACCACAGCCGCCAGGGTTTGAAGGGGTTGAAAAAAAAAAAACATCCCTACGACACACCTGTGCCTCACCTACTTCACACTTACTTACCCTTTTGTGGAGTATAATTGTTCACTACATTCTCTCCTCCTTGGGCTGGTCTATGACTATCCTACCTGTTCAGCTCATATCCACCTAAATGAGCCGTTGAGACTACAGCTTTACTGGATGAGTTTAAACCATTACGGGTTGGAAAAGTGTCTCCCTTTTCCTCAGTAAGTCGCCCTCCATCGGGGTCATGTCTTTAGGAAGCCTTCTGAAGGTCACGGCGTGGTCCTGGACATGTATGAAGTCTTAAATGTTCTCTTAAGGTTCTTGATGTCATTTTTTTATTTAAAAAATGATCCCAAATGTTCAAGTAATCTGAATTCCAGCCTCATCACATCTTGGACGATGTTTCCCGAGAACATCTGTGAAGGCGACACTAGGAGGAAGTCACTGAAATAAAATGGATTCTTGCCACTGAAGGATTCAAACAACAAAGCTTTTATTCTGTCAGCAGCAGAGAAACTTTCAGGATGTTCAGCTTCCCGCTCAGGTGAAGCTCAAAGCCGAGTCCTGTATCCACTCCTGCTGGGTTTGTTACACGAGTGCGGTTCGCGTCTACGTCCGCGGAATACCAGACGAGGGCTTTCACAGCCGCTAGACGAGATTCGAAACATCTGTGGATCAAATGAGGAAAAGCTCAAAGGCCCGACGCCGTCTACACATTGGGGAAACGGGTTAAAGGAGTCGCCGCCGTTCCTTCATCCCAACTCTTCCAGGAGATTATGAGATCCAGACGGCTCTGGAGAACAGGTCACTTAATGTCATTAGTCGGTCGTCGCATTTCAGCGAAGGTCAAGCACTAAGTTTGAGTTGATGCACGCGGCGGCAGGAGAAAGTGGTGTTATTAACTCCCCCTGCCTGTTCTGATCTGTTCCCACTTGACATTAGCGGGAGAAAATGACATGCTTTTAGCGGCTGCGGCTCATATAAGAGGGTTACTTCTGTCGTTTAAAGGCGAGCGGCGGCGGGAACCTCCGCCGCATAGACGTACCTGGTGAAAGGTTAAGACTGATCTTTAAATTCTAAAGATGTAAGAAGTTTGTTATAGAAGATTCGAGCCACTTCTTTCTGAAATCCAACAATTTAGAGACTCTTTTGAACTCGTGGATTTTATTATAAGTCTTTAGATCTGCTTTGTTATCAGATTTTGGAGCTGCTCTACTCTCAGTTTGTCAGGGATGTAGAGGAAAACATTTGTATATATTTGTAAGACTTTTTTAAGAATAAGTGTTTTGTACATAATAGTCTCACTATATTCAGTGTGTCTCACTTATTGGAGCCAAAACAAAAAGATTCTAAAAGAAGAAGACTGTCAAGGTGGCATCTGTTAAATAAAAAGTGATCAAAAGGGGATTTATCAGTTAGTTAACGGTTCCTGTTCACTGATGAGTTCCGGGTCACTTTGTACAAAAATGATGGTCGTCGGCGTTAATGGAGAAGACAATTTCAGCGATACGCCGAAGTCAACATGGTCCCCAGGCTTGACTTTGGTAGAGAAGGTGCAACAGTCTGGACTGTTGCCAGATTGGTTCGGTTCTTGTAGATCAGGAGTGTCAAACTCAATCGCAAAAGGGGCCAAAATCCAAAACACACCTTAGGTCGCCGGCTGAACCGGATAAACATTTATTGAACACTCTAAAACTACATTTGTAAAGCTTTAAAACTGTAACTTTTTTGCATAATTATGAACTAGATATATAGCATTATCTGTAAAAATGCTAATATGAATGCTGTAGGCTGAATTTGGCTGCTGAAGATGCTGAAATTGATAGCTGAAAATGCTGAAGCTGAGAACGCTAGCCAGCTAAAATATTAGCTAAATGTCAAATTAGCCTAAAAAACCCACAAAAACTTAGGTTAGCCAAATAGCTAGCATGTAGCTGAAATAATAGCCAAACTTGGAAAAAAAATATCTGAAAAAAGCCTATTAGCCAAAACAGCTAGCATGTAGCTGAAATATTGGCTAAACTCCAAAACAGCCTAAAAAAATCTTAGTAAATTTTTAGCAAATGCCAAAATAATCCAAAAAGCTAGCAGAATGCCAATTTTTTAAACTTTAAAAACTTTTTAACATAATTATGAATAATAAAAAGGCAGGAATATTATTCCAGAATAAATCAACTTAAACCTTAAATAACTTTCAGTATTTTACTCTCCATAAAAGTATATTTTGTCATAATTTTACAAGTTAGAAATGAGCGCAAGATATTATCGGGTCATTAATAACAATAAAATAAAATGATCTGGAGGGCCGGATAGAATTACCCAGAGGGCCGGATCCGGCCCCCGGGCCTTGACTTTGCACATTCTCAGAGACATCATAGAACCATCATCATCAGAACATCCCCAACTTTCTTTCCATGGATGATAATGCTCCACCACAGCTGGGCAGCAATGACCTCTGACCTGTACCCCATAGATTAGGGTTCTCAAACTCCATTTACTTTGGGGCCACTGAGGGCGGAGTCTGACTGAGGCTGGGCCGTATGGGGCTTCATTTGTGCCAAAAATATGTTTTTGCGTCCACTCTCTATATCTTTGGCCCATTGTCTATGTCTACTGAACAAGTTTATCAAACATTTGTTCATGCCTATGTATCACTAAACAATATCTTCTGTGTGTCCTGTGAAACGACAGGATCTAACGACGCTAGCAACTGTTGCTAAGGACTTTTCTGATCCAACGACGATAGGAAATATAAAGTTTTAAACATAAAGCTGAAACATCACAAAGCAAATACAAATCTATCATCAATGAAGCGTGGACATGCAGAAGATATTACTTAGTAGACATTGAACTTTCATATTAAGGCGGGGGCCCCAAAATATGGACTTGGGGGCAAAAATTGCCCGTTTGAGACCCCTAGCATAGAGCAACATCATGTGTCCGGTGAGGAGAGGAGACGTCACTGTCGGTGGAAATACCTCCAGTTTGATACTTGGATATATCTCTATTATTGTCTTCATTTTTGGGTTACAAAATATCAAACCAATCCAAATTGTGTTTTTTATTATTAGAAATATTAAAGGGAACTTTGACATATTTCATTAAAATTCAGACGAAGCACTTACGGAAATAACAATATCTCTACTTTATCGTGTTTCAGTTTTGGTCCTCTACATCTAAATAACCTGGAAATCCTTTCAGAACCCAAAATGTCTCTGCTCTTCTTTTGATTTTGGTTGTGGAACGCGCTTCAATCAATCCCGGACCCTAATTGGTGGCTCCTCCTCTTCCTCACCTCACCACATGAGGAGCCTCCTTTGCTTGTTTTCCTCCCGTCGCGGTTGGTGGCAGGTCTTTAAGGTTTGTTTGTCTTCTGCTCTGTTTTGTCATTAAAGCCGTCAAACTCGGTTTGGATCAAAGTGGCCCAAATTAACGGCTGAAAATGAACGCCGACACCTTGCTAATGGGACGGAGCGGTTCTGCTGGATGTGGCGCTCCGGCAGCTCTTGTGGTTTGGCTGCAGAGTCATAATTAGAGGTTCTGGAGGGCTGTCAGGCGGTGGGCGGGATGTGAGTGACGGCGAGTGGGTGCAGCGGCGGCCGCTGTGGCGACCGCGGCTGGCTGGGATTGGCAGGCGGCTCTGCTGACTGGCAGACACTGCAGCCTCTGCCACGGTCTTCGGCGTTTTGTCAGCCGCGGCCGGCCGCTGATCCACTCGGGATCTCGAAGAGGACACGGAGGTGTCGACGGCGCCGCTCAGAGATTGCTTTTAGCAGATCACGCTAACGAGAAGAGCAGCTGAACGGCTCGTGGCTCGGTCTCACCTCCGCCGGTAAACAATCACAACAAGTCTCCAAACTCCTACCGCAGCATGAAAGCAACTTTGCTAACTTTGTTGTGCGGCGGCGTCTGCAGTCTGGAGCAGCTTGTTAGTATTATTGTCAGACTCCTCGGTGAACGCACACCCCCGCCGGCGCCCAAACACACAGATGCTCCAGACAAATCAGGCCTCAGCTGGCCGCGGCGCTCTCTAAAGCAGCTCTTTTTAAAGGCTGGCATGCATGGCGCTCTGTGGGGGGGCAGTGACACAGCGTTTAGCATTAGCCTCTTTTACCACCACGGCCGCATGGCTGTCAGCCTTAGCTTAGCGTCTTCATCTGCAGAGGATTAGCATGCAGCACTCGCTGCCACAATGAGCCGGCTCGCCCCCTCCTGATTAGGTGTGATGCATTTGAAGCCCCCGCGGGGGCAGAGGGCGCTCGGCACGGCAGCTCTGTGTGTGTCTGCAGGATGTTCATCTCAACGCCGCTTTGAAACGCCTGCACACGGCTTTAGTGTCCACTTTGGTCCTGGTTTGTCCCGGTCTGGCTCTCAGGGACCCAGACGAATGGTATTACTGGTATCACTGGAACAACAAGACCAATCGCCACAAGACATTATCCATGTGTAGTTATGGATTTAAAGCTTCTGCAGCTTCTTTTAGGGAACGTTTGGAAGATTCTCAAACCATTTGAACTAAAAGATCTACCAAGGTAGAGTTTTTCAATCTGTAAAAAAATGTTAATTTACTTTGGACCTGGAGTGTCAAACTCAATCGCACAAGAGGCCACAATCCAAAACACACCTGAGGTCACGGACCGAGCAGGATAAACATGTACATTTTCAAATCTTAAAACCGTAAATTTTTAACATAATTATGAACTAGATATTTAGCAATACGTGCTATAATGCTAGTGTAAATGCTGTTAGCTGAATTTAGCCGCTGAAGATGCTAGTGCTGATAGCTGAAGAGGCTGAAATTCATAGCTAAAAATGCTGAAGCTGAAAACTCTGAAGTTGATAGGCAGCTAAAATATTGGCAAAAGCCAAATTAGCCTAACAAACGAGCAAAAACAACATAAATTACCCAAAACACCTAGCATGTTGCTGAAATATTAGATTAACACCAAAACAGAATAAAAAAATGCCTAAATTAACCAAAACAGCTAGTATGTAGCTGAAATACTAGCTTAACGCCAAAGTAGTCTAAAAACTAACAAAAAGCCTTAATTAGCCAAAACAGCTAATAGTTAGCTGAAATATTAGCTTAATGCCAAAACAGCCTAAAAAACAAAATAAAAAAGCCTAAATTACCCAAATAGCTAGCATGTAGCTAAAATATTAGCTTAACTCAAAATTTGCCTAAAAACATAAAACAGTCAATTTTTGCCAAAACAGCTAGCATAATGCTAAAACATTAGCTTGAGTCCAAATTAGCCTAAAACATTGGAAAAATATCTAATTTAGCCCACAAAGAGCTAGCACGTTGCTAAATTGAATGTTAAATTCCGAATTACCCTTAAAATTCCAGTAGTTGTTGAAACATTTGAATCGTGTCTCCATGTGAAAGTGTGCAGAAGTTTTTGAAGAATTTGAGCAATTTCTTATTCATTTCCTAAGGAGTGTAAAAAACGTCCGTAAGGAGCAGGAGAATCTCTATAAAGCATTAACACTTTAACTATCGTATCACCGAAGGACTTTTGATGGATTAAAGAACGTCACGTTTGCTGGAGGAGCCCCTCATCAGTGGGGCGAGGTGTCCTGATGTTTATCTTATTACAGATCCTAGAAATGTCACCCGGTGTTTTGGTGAAGAACCCCCGGGGACAAGCCTGATCGAGATGCTCGCGACTATTCCGTTATGGAAATGGGTGTTTAGTCTGGGGCCTCCGGGGAGCTTCAGAGGTATCACAGACTCGTGTTCAGGCCGCGGAGCAACAAGTCCCCCGGGTGCTCATTACGAGGGAACGCTTCGAGTCGTACGAGCCAGATGTACAGGAAGATTGTTCACGATGGGCCGAGTCAGGAGGTCAGGCTGGAGGACTTGATCCATATTGGACTCGAACTGAAGCTTCAGATCAGAGACAAAGATCTATCGGTCCCTCTCCTTCAAACTGTTAATCAAATCCAGCCGCCGTGGATCTGGCCCTTTATTGACGATTCAATAGAAGAAAATAACTGGAGTTTTTAAACTTTTAAAGCTAAAGTTCCTCCGTCCAACATTTCTAAGGTACTTTGGAGTTGTTTCTCTCTCTCGGTGCTTCTGCTATCCAGCAATCCCAGCGTTACCGGCTTTCACGGACGGGTCAAAGGGTCATCAGGAGGTGAATTCCTCCTGGAGCCAAAGATTTGAAACGCCATGTTTGTGCTTGTTCTTCACTTTGGAAAGATTTCACACCAATCAAGTGGAGGCGGATTTCAAAAGTGGAGCTAAAATAACTCTAAAGGGTTTACACTTATGGGATAGGACATGTGTATCGGGCAACATTCGCCAATGGTTTTGTTAGTCGAGAAATACGATGTTCCTATATTTGATAATTGAATAGACTTTCAAAAAACAATTAAATGTTTCAATTGTCACTTTGTATCCTTGCTTTCTTTCAAAGGTCTCTTTTTTCTTGAGGAAATACAAGTTTGGTGAGTTTGATAATTGGGTCTCAATAAAGAGAAATCTAAGGAATGTGAGTAAAGATCTATTGATATGTGGATGAAATGATCATCTTTGGTGGTTAGGGTCTGGGTCGGTGACATCTAGCGATCATAGACAGTACAAAGAGAGAACTGGACTGATCATCCCCTCCCGCCTCGCGTTCCAAATAGAAAGTGGTCCCATAAAACCAAAATCCCACAGACTTCTATTGAAAGCTAAACAGCCGTTTCTCAGTCATTCTGTTTTTCAGAATAACCATTCCATCTCTGGTGACTCTTTTTAATATGTTCTTGCTAAATCAATTTTTTTCATGTTATTTTTATCGCAAGTTATTTAAGTTATAAACTGACCAATTAGATGCTTCCATAAGAGCATCTGATTGCCGCTGGCCCCAAACTTAAACAATCAAAATGACCAATCACTGCTTGCTAACGTCCTCTGGTCCCAAAATGGCGTCTGAATTGACTTCATTTTGTTGGAACCCGAGGTAACAACCTTGTTTAGTCCATCTCTATTCATGTCAATGGTAGCAACGTGAAAGTTTTAACCACAGAAGCGCACAACGCTCAGATATTCACGTTGACATAGACTTCTCATTGGACGTGGTCCCTTGAACGTGTGTGTCCGGTGTGAACGCACTAGTCCTGGGTTAATAAAATCGATTTAAGCTTAGCAGATCAACAATCGATTCATTAAAAATAAAAATCCATTTAGCACATAAATCTAAAGTCTGCTAGTTTTATGCTAACGTTTAATGGGATTTCCCATGTGACGGCTAACGCTAACGCTCGGTCGACCTAAACATACATTCTGACTAAATTAATGTCTTTGTAAACTCACAGACACGAATTTTAGAAACTCTTTTAAGGGAATATTTTAAAGTAACCATTTGTGGTCTAAAATATTGGTTTTTGCTCATACTTTCTGCTTCTTCTGGAACAAGATGTAATACTATAGCGCGATCGCCACCTAGTGGCCAAACTGAAACGCTCAAAATTAAATTGAAGAATCGAAAAATATGAGAATCAGATCGATCCAGGCTCTGTTGAATCGAGTCGTTTCTGGAAATTATAATCGATACCCAGCCCTAGAACGTAGTACTCATATGCAAACGTAAAACTGAGATAAAATGTATAAAAATGGAGACTTGCTCCAGGGAGAAATCAAGCTAACTACTATAATCGGACATCAGACTATTAGCTTACTCACGTGTCAAAGTCGAGGCCCGGGGGCCAAACCCGGCCCTCCAGATCATTTATTTTATTATTATTATTGTTATTTTGCGCTTATTTCTATCTTGTATAATTGTGACAAAATCTATTTTTATGGAGAGTAAAATATTGAAAGTTATTTAAGGTTGAAGTTTATTTATTCTGGAATAATATTCCTGCTTTTTTAGTTTTCATAGTAATTTTAAAAAGTTATTTTTGTCTTAATAAATGTTTCTCCTGTTCGGCCCGCGACCTCAGGTGTCTTTTGGATTTTGGTCCCCTGTGCGATTGAGTTCGACACCCCCGGTTTACACGGTCACTTCAAAAATCCGACACTTCTATGATCTTCATGAGTCCACGTCAGTCGGATTCAGTCCTGAGCTCGACGGTTCCAGTGGGGATGTACAAGGTGCAGACAAGTCGCAAAAATTAGTGATAATTTGAATGTGTAGAAACAGCCTGAAGTATCTGAGAGGACCGGAGACGAAGGCGCCGATGGGCGATGGAAATGAGGGTGACGGGGAAAGGGGGGGAGGCGTCAGAGGACCAGGGAAGTAGGTGGTAGACGGCTCCTCCGGCACCTTCCGGGTGGTGTTTTCAGTCTCTGCGCGTTTGGCGGCCCCGATGAGTAATGGCCGCCGACGTGCACGTCTCTGTTGTCTCGTCCTCCATCCGTTTCATCATTACACGCCATCAATCTCGCCATCTCGGTCTGCCTGTCAGCTTCCCCTTCTCCCGCTCCGTCTCCCTCTTTTATTTCCTTTCGCAGCATTGTGTGCGAAATCCTCGGGGGTGTTTAACTCCTCTTCCTCATCCTCGCTCTGCTGAAGCACCGCTCTGTTTCTCACCTGAGCCCCAGTTTAATTTCAGCGCGCGAACGGCGCACGCGCACCAACACGGACTCTCCAGCGCGGATATGCATGCGCACACTCAAAGGACTCTCAAGAGTAATGGTGTTTAGTGTAATTTACCTCACTGCCATTGTAGCCTCTGCTTTCTCAGTAGGAATCATTATAGAGATTACATAATGGGGGTAATTTTTCTTCTGCCGTATACAGAGCTTTGACGGCGGTACAAAGTGTTTCGGAGGCAGGAAAAACCCTGTTAGCCGGAGCTGAGAAGTAAATTGGTCCGGTGTAGTCTGGCTAAATCAGCGCCTGTTAGCCTCTCTCACAACTCTTCAAATCCATGTCTATTACTCTTAACAAACCAGAATGGATCCCAAGTATTGATCTGTTGGTGAGGGGATTGCTCTCTTTGTTCACACACAATGGAAAGGCCGATGCTGAAATCCTGGGAGTGTGGAGGGAAAAGCGCGTGACGATCCGTGACCCCACGTCCCGCACCTGTACTTTCACAGAAAATAAATAAAAAAATCCAACAGAATCTGGCTTTGTGAAGGAAGTTGTCAGCTCAGAACGGGTCCTCGGGGATTCTCGTGTGGCTGTGAAATGTTTCGCTCCTGCTGTCGTCCAATGGGATTCGCGGCAGCTGCCACGGATCTGAGAGGCTGCGGAAAAGGCTGTTAAATTGTCACAAACACTTTGAGAAGATTTAAAATAAAAAGTCAGCTCAGATAAACTTCCAGACGCAGTTTGATTGATTATTTGATTTCTTGTCAAATCACATTTTTATCGAGTCAAGTTTGAAGTTTTATCCGTTCAGACTCCTTCAGTAACCATTATTTCAGAAATATTACCGTGCTGGCATTCTTCTAGATAATTTGGGGATATGATTGGACAGCAGTGACTGAAGCAGGCGGTGCAGGTGAGACTGATCCAGTTTGGGTGGCTAATTGTAGACTGTTGAAGGTTTGAAGTGAACCCTTTAACACTGGAGCTTTAACTCTTCAACCGTTTATGCAATTAAGAAAATTCCAACAGATTCTGAAGTGGAGAAAAGCCTCTTTGTATGCAAAAGAAATTAGTTATTTGTTTTGCTATTTTTTTTTCATTTTTTGCAAGTCATATCATCATCGGAATATAGGTCATTAACATTACAGCCCTATTTTCCTCCATGTTGGTTTTGGACTCCACCCACTGATTAGATCATCAATACTAGTGATCGGCACTTTGATTCTTTCAATTCAACTCCATGGAAAGAATCGGCTCTTCTGAATCTCAACTCTCAACTCTTTACAAATGATTTATTGTATCATAACTTTGTAAAAAATAAGGGTTTGTATGTTAAAAAATACTTTAATGTGTTGTGTACACGAGAAGACGGATTTTTTTTACAGTTATCCCATTGCAAACCATTCTTTTCTTAAATATTTTAATCAAATGTTGGCATGCTAACTTTTGTGGGTTAAGAAAATGGATGGAAGTTCAGGATGAGAACAATTGGATTGATCCTCCATGTACTCCACCCATAGCTGAGTCTCTGATTGGTTTAGGTGATACCAAAGACCTCGCCAAGTTTCTCATATTTGAACTTTTGCCACTCAAATCACACTGCGGGACCTCAAATGACATTTCTACCATAGACTTAGCATTGAAACTTGACGCTCCTGACACACAAATCGCTTATGGTGTGACCAAGCACTCAGAGTTCGCAAAAAATCAAAAATAAAATAAAGAATCTGCTCCCATTGTTTGAAAGTCGACTCTTTCGACTCCCTACCAGGCAGCGATTCTTAGAATCAATGTTTGAGTATGACCCATCACTAACCTATACGTCATGGGAGAAAGTTGAGTTCCTGATTGGTTGATGTGACGCAAATTCTTCACAAAAGTTCAGATATTAGAACCCTTGAAGTTTCGAGAATTGAAACGATAAAATGTGTCACATTAAAAGTTGCTGCCATTGACGCCGAAATCTATTTTGTTATGTACAAGATTTATATGTTTTAACATTCATGTTTTTATTTTCTACAAAGAAATTGTGAAATTGGGATTGTTGTTTTAGGCCTTCTTGACGCTAAAACTTATGACATATTCAGACATAAAGACGGGGACAGATGCTATTTATTAAGAAAGTATCAGAAAACATAAAAGTCTGAAAATCCTCTGCCTTCATTTGGAAAGAAAAAACAATACTCCAGAGCTTGTTTGAGGCAGAAATTGTTTTTCTGCTTCAGAGAACTTGAAGCCAATTACCGCTTTTTCAGATACGCGCCGGACAAAATGTCATCCTGTAGTTTGATCTGGTTGGTAGTTAAATTAAACCTGCTAAAATTGCTTATTACATTTGAGTCTTTTTTTTCACACTCAGTTTAAACTCAGAAAAGTCTTACGCCGTGCTTCTGGAGAGCAAGAATTCAATTTTCAGGTTTAAAAGGGGGGGCAACACAAAAGTAATTTAAGGATAATAACAAATTAATGTTACCATGGAGCACGGCAAAGTCATAATACCACTCCTGAAATGAGTAATAAATAATGTTTAATGCTGCCAGGTTGCGTTATGGGGGAGTAATTGACTCTCCTCTGTGGTGCTCGGAGGTCATTACCTCCCCAGTGATGATTCATGTGTTCTCTAATTGCTCCGACATCATCCATGTTGGATACCCGGCGTATCTTCTTAACGCTCGCGGCCTCCTCCGTCGGCTCAGCGGCAGATGAGCTTGCCGGTATTGTATTTACATTAAGTGTGGATAATCTGATCAGCGTCGATACGGCTGCACAGGTGTGTAACCTTGACTCCTGCGCCCACCGTTCACGGGCCTTTCATTAGAGCAGGATCCTGCTCATTAATGCGCACTCTTCTTCGTCTTCTTCCTCCTGCACGCCGCTCTCTTCACGTTTGACTTCCGTTCATCGCGGTCTGTTTGATTTACCCTCCTAAAGTAATGAGTTTGGAAAGCAGACAGAAATTCTGAAGTGTGTTTTTGGAGGAGCTCTGGGATAATTTGAAGTCCTGAGGCTCGGAGTGGAAGTACGCTGGCACACACAGTCGGGCGGACTGTGCCGATGCCGCCGCCTTGTGCCTCCTTCCACAGCAGCGGCTTTTGGGCCTCTTTTTACACGTTTCTCTTGGGAGACTAACTAAACCAGATCAGGGAAATCCAAACCTTTTATCTTCCATCATTGAGTAAATATAAGAGGTTCCAAGTGAATCATCAAACGTCCTCTGGACTTTCAGATTCGCAAGAATCTGCAATTTTTGGGTAGTTCATGTCATGCACTCCAAGTCGATGACATTTAAACACAAGTCACTCGTTTTCAAGCTCACGACTCTCCGCCCAGACCTTAAAATGAGCTGACACTTGCGTGTCACATCAGGCAGCTTTAAGTTAGCCTCAAAAGGAAATCAAACACAGTTAGTTTGCTAGCAAAAAGGAATCGAGCTTGTCAAGAACCGGGATACGACAAATAACTGAAAGATTTCTCAACAATTGGTCCATCTCCCATAACGACCTAAGTTACATCATTAAACCTCAAATGCTGTCTTGTTTAACCACGACCTGGTCAACTTTCATTGTAGTGAATCCAAAAAAAACCCCAGTCTCTTTCCAAGATTAAAGCGAAATCCAACCATCTGTGACGCTCAGATGTTACTACACAACGCAAGAATGTCAACACACTTTTAACTTTCTGCCTGTTCCCAATAATTCTAAACATGAAAGAAAGCTGAAGATTTCTTTGATCAAAACTAAAGACAAGAGTCGAGATCAAAGGCCGACGTAACGGTCTTTGAAGATTTCCAGGGACAACTATTAAGACGTCAGAAATGTGGGGGTGATCGTCCCGCAACGTGACTCCTGTGCTGTTTCTGATCACTTTTACTCACCTTGGCGCCTCGTTTCATGTTTGCATGTGGTGGGTGCTTCAGAAGGGAAATACAGCAGCTTCTCTCGGTGCTTGTACGGCAAATTTCTCTTCATTTTAGAAGACAGCAATTCCACTCGGTCTGTGGTAGTTAGAAATGCATTTAAAAACAATCTGAACAAGTAGATGTCATGGAATTGGTGTTGCATGAACGGCCACAGACTCCTTCCAAAATTAAAGCAAAGTACAAATCATGCAAAGGACTTTGGGATTCAGACTCTTGTCCAACTTAAGACAGTCACAGTGACTCAGGAGTTAATTTAGTTGAGGAATCGTTTAAACAAATTCCTTCATTTGAGAATCCAGAGATAAGCGTCGAATCTCCAAGTCTGGAGGGGGAATTTAGCTAAAGTCTTATCTCCAGTAAATCTAGGAAAGCAGAGAAGGTAGACTTTAAATGGAAGAGGGCTGGAATTAAGAATCAGGAGATGAAGCTCCAAAGTGCAGGAATTACAGTATTTAGATGTAATTAACAGTCGAAAACAGAGCTGTTCAACTTGTAAAAGCTGCTTATTCAGATCAGGTAGAAAAAGACAGACGGTATCCTCAGAATTAAGAGATAAAGACGAGTTCAGTAGATTAAAGCTAATAAAACTGAGCAGCGTTTATGCCGCGCTGCCAAATCCTGTTTTCCAAACAATAACAGCTGCGACGATGAAGTTCACAAATTGCACCGCAGTATTTCACGTCTCTCTTCTGCCAAAAAAAAAAAAAAAAAAAACCTGGCAGATATTCTCCAAACACATTTGGACGGTTGCTGATGCATGCAGGCAAACTGTCTCCAGCAACAAGTGAAAAGTTAAGACGGAAGGATGTCAGCAGTTGAGTTTTGGCCAAAACAAGAGGGTGAAAGCGCGGGTGAGCGCCGGGTCTCTGAGAGGCGGCGGGCGTCGCTTCAATAAACATTTACAGGGATGGAGAGCAGACACGGATCTCCTCCTTTAGTTCAAGAGGTTGTAGTTAAGCCGTGCGCGCTCAAACGTTTGCTTTCTGTCACAGTGTAATGCCCATCCGTCAAACTAAGTCTGGAACGAGGCAACCCTGAAATGCGGCGGCCTCAGTCGTAACTCTGCGTTTAATCCACGAATCAGAAAACAAAAGATGTTGGGACAAACAGCCGAGGTAAAGCGATTCCAGGGTTAGCTAAAGTAATGCTATTCCGCCTGTCTCCCTGTGTATCTGCCTCAGCTTATGAACTGGAGTGTATTTACCCTTTGTACACACCTCTGTGTATTTTCCCATTTAGCACGGCTCCCACTCATGCATTCTAATGGCCCAAGAGAGCCGGGGAGTCTTTACTGTCTTCTATTAGCGAGCAGCACAGATCAATGCGCTCCAGAACTGCAGCGCTAGTCTGTTAGCACGCTCCTATTCAGAGTCACTGAGCCGTGGCTAACGCTGCAGCCACGGTGTTTGCTAGCGCGCTCTCTGAAGCGAAGAGGAGCACGTGGATGCCGTTCCTGCAGATAGAAAGCTCAACTCTAAAGCCTCCAAAGAAGTGAAGAAACCGAGGACAAGAAAGGAGAAGCCGTACAAAGACGGCTTTGATCTGGCAGTCCGGCGGGGGGGTGTTAAAAGCCTGATTCACCCAATTTACAAAAAGAAAAACATATTCTCGCACTTGCTTCCCCCCCAAAGTCTGCTGCTCATCCTTAAGCTTTTGTGATATTTGTTTCTGAGATTGTAGCTGCCACAGCAGCAACGCTGATCAAAGGAGGGAGGACTGCAACCTGGAGAGGCAGTTTCCCTGATAATTCTAGAGCTTTTTCATTAGGATTTGTGGATCAGTGTCAGTCTGTCTGTCCTGTCAGCTAAACAGCTGTGCAGCTACAGAGGCATCCACGGAGTCCTTCTCGTAATCCACCAACGATTTGGGCTTTTGTTGCATTTTAAAGTTCATACCAACTGAACAGAAGCGAACTGTGGTCACATGACCTGCTAGTTTGTGTTTTTCAGCTTAATGTTTGTTGTGGCCTCAGTTGAAAATAATGTAATGAAACCCAAACTTTTAGCAAAATGGGAAACAAAATCTGTCAATCAAAATTTGATTCCAATTTTTTTTCTCAAATATTAAAACAGTTCATAACAATCGTACTAACTGTTTGTGTTGTAAAGTTGGATGACAAAGTCTTACATTTTTTAATGGATTAATATAAAAATTGAACCCAGAACATGAATGGAAGGTGTGTATCAAACGTCATGGAGGTTGTCTGGTAAACTTGCCTGACGTAGGTGCTTTTACTTTTGAACAATGGAAGTAAAGGTGTGTCTTGGAGTTTCCTTGAGGCTCATGGGGCCACCTTAAAAAATGGAACATACCAATCTCTGGGTTTGCACAAATTGGATTTGCGATAATAAATTTGCCTAATGGAAAAACGATAAATTTCGATAAAACTTGTAGTTATTGAAAAAAAGGAGTTGGTTTGTGAGGCGTATTGACATTGACGTAATCCACAAAACTGCGATGAAAACACCTCTTTCGGTTGACCAACAACCGGATACCACACAGCACCAAAGGTTCCACAGTATCGTCAAAAGTTGAATGTGTCATGTGGAATTGTTGGATCCATACCTGATCTCTAAAAAACACAATTTCCCAAAATCACTTCATCTGTAGCCAATCCCACAAAGCTTGCCGCTCCACGGCCTGAAAAAGATGCAGACGTCTCCTTTGATAGATGATGAGCGCTAGTGCTGTGACAGAAATTTGAATGTTTTAGCTGTAAATCAAAGTATTTTTCACATTTATGGTGTGAGTTGGTTTGTTTTTTTTCCCCGTATGATTTAATTGAAACCATGTAATTGCTAAATTATGTTTTTCCGACATTTCTAGTATTTTCATAGTTTTGCGCATTTGTGTAATGGAAACACAGCTTTTGTTGTGCATGTGGAAGACTAATAGGAGTAGGAGAGGCTTTCGTACTGTCTTTACGTTACACTAGTCCCTTGTAAGGTGCGAGTACTGGCCCAGTATGCTACCTACTTACCCTTACAGGTTAAGTGTTTGCTAGGACTTGTCACCCACACCTGTCCCGTAGGAAAAGATGCTAATGAACATTTTCAGTCTACAGGTTTACTGATTGGTCTATAAAACTTTATTTCCACTGCACAATCCGGTATGTTTAGTATTTCCCTTGTAAAATGGACCCATAAAACTGTTCCGACCCGTATTTCTTGAGGGTCTCCACCTGTTGTAGGTCCATAGAAAAATGGAACAGGACGGTTGGGGCGGAGCCACCCGTTGATTGGCAGAAAGTGATGACAATATTAAAAAAGCATCAGTATAGCGCTAAGCTAGCATTTCCGTTTTCCTCTTTACTGCGGTGTTCTTCTTAGCCGCCCACAAGCTTCTATCAAACAACATTAAATTCGTGTTGAACACAATATAGAGAAATTAAAGAAAGAAAAAGACGACCTCCATTGTTGTTGCTTTACTAGTTGTCACACTACAATGACATGCTAGCGGTCTACACCGAAAACAAACCGCTCCGTGGAAGCTAGGCTAAACTGAGTGGAAACGCTCTCGAGAATTGACTGGACCGTACTACTCCTTACCAGACCGGACCACTCAGTGGAAACGAAGCTTAAAATGTCATGTGGACCACCTGTACAGGTTTGCCCATTTTTTCCACCCAAAGACAGCCCATATCTGCCCTCAAGGGCAGCTTTGACTAGGGGGATTATTCAGTATGACACCCCAAGTGAGTCAATTCGCCGTCACGTCAACAGAATACTCAGAGTGAGTGTATTTATGTCACTCTCGTACCTTTCTTGGTGCATTTACAAAGCAAGTTACGTGATAGAAGCTTTATGGATCATGAAGTGGGGACGTGGTTATGGGAAGCTGTAGGTAAAACCTTTTAAAGCATTAAGATGTAAATCTGTGGCATTCGCCAAGTAAACAGAAGCATCAAATGGACGTGTTATGGTTTCCAGTAATTATCCTTTTACAAGTTCAGCTGAGTATTGACAGAGAGTGCATTATGTTCCGTTTCCTCACTCATAAGCAAAGAGGTGTTTTTTTTTCTTCCTTGATTAGACTCATTAGTCCTTTTAATTGCATCTTTATTTTCCAAGTTTTGAACCCTTAAGTCTTAATTGCTTTCTCCGGCAAGAGGAAGGTAAAACCCAAAACAAATTTGCACGTCAGCGTTTAAAAGCTGAGACGGCTCCTGTCGGGTCCTCGGAGACACGGATCAATCAGACCTTTGTGTTGATTTGATGGTGTTTGCAGCGGGGAGCCCGCAGAGACACAGAGCAGCATGTGCACACACTCATGTGAATAATTAGGCCATCCCTCTCCCCTTTCTTCCCTCCTTTAGCATATGTCAGCATATGGCCCCCTCCACAGAGAGCCTGTTGAACAGCCTGATCAAGGTTTAATTTTGCCCCGGAGATGCTGACCGGGGATGGAGGGCAGAGAGGAGAGGAAATCTGAAATTCCTTCCCAGCAGCTGTCAGCCTGAACCCTCTCCTCCTGTTGACCGGCCTGATGCTCTTGCCTGGGTTGTTACTGTCAGACGTACGCCGCACGTTCACGCATAGAACCAAAGAGCACGCCACATTGAGCCATCTGTTCCGCCGTTAATTGGTATGCATGACAATGTTTTCCCAACCCATAAAACCTAATGAAAACGAACACCCCACCCACCCTAATATCCCTTAATGCCACCGCCCGCTCACTGCCCCTCTCCCCTGCAGCCCGGCCCCTCCACTTGTACAGCATTATCGTAGACAGAATGACTCCGGTGGGCATTGGCGGCCCTTTACAAGAGGAATCTGAAAACAGGTGTCCCGCTGCTCTCCGTGGAAACCTTTCAGCCGGATGAGATCCAGGGTTCATCCAACCTTCAGGAAACTCTGCAGTATCTGAGAGATTTTATTGAGCAAAGTGACGGGAAATGACCAGCTTCAAGTTCATGGAGGAGAACGGAAACGGGGAGAAGTTCTCCAACTAAAACCTCTGCAAGGCACACAAGCTCTGATTTAATCTTTGCTTTGGTATGTTTGAAACTCCACACCTGAGCCGCACACCTGCTTGAAATGAAGAGAAAATCCCTCCTTTGAGGATAATCAGGTTGACCTGGAGGTTTTTGTTTCTGTAAATTTATGAGCGGAAGCATCTGACCTCAGGAAGTTGGGAATTAATCTGTGTCGATAGTCAACTGGACAAAAATGTTGATCTTCAAGTCGGGTTCAAATGAGTTCCAAAAAGAAAACCTTACCGCCATCAGGTAACTGAGATGTTAGTTCAAGATTGATGACTTTTGTTACCTCCTAACCATCTTTAATCCAAAGCTGTAGTCACAACTGCCCTCACAAGAGATACGGACTGTCTGCAGGCGACAAATGGGCAAACCGATACGTGTCACACATGTTTACAAGACACAAGAGTTAGAGGGTGAAGTTGGTAAGATGCAGGTGTGTCGTTTGGATTTTTCATTTTACTGGCACCAAATGTCGATCCTGTCAAAGCAACATTTGTGTGGTTAGTAGGGGACCAGTACTTGTACCTCACCAACAACTAGAGTGTGGCATAAGGGCAACCTAGAACAGTATCACCCATATGTCACAGGTTAATGAAACTTCTATTAGCTTTATGAAAACTTCAGAATACACACCTACCAATACTTCACTATACTCTTACCAATACTTCACAATACACTGACCAATACTTCACGATACACCTACCAATACTTCACAATACTCTTACCAATGCTTCACAATAGACTAATACTTCATGATACACTTACCAATATTTTACCGAACACTTACCAGTACTTCAAAATACACTTACCAATACTTCACGATACACTTACAATACTTCACAATACTATTACCAATACTTCATGAAACACTTACCAATACTTCACAATACACCTACCAATATGTCCCAATATCAACCGTTTGAGAAATCAGTAATTGTGGTTCCATGACATCAAGTCTTTCATTTATCGGAATAGAGCTGTGAAGGAATAAGCCTGGTGCAAGATTCACCAGATTACCAAGACTCTTCCAACTGTAGGTGGCAAACATGTGCTAGTAAACAAACCGTTGCAAAAAAAAAAAAAAAATGAAGAAGCCCCTCCCTGGTTGTCCAGTGTGAACACCATGGGTGTCCAGAAACTGTAGCTTAAGACACATCTCAAGATTTTTTTTTAAATGCTACCGCTCCTCTACAACCCTCAGCAAGCCCAGGACAACCCGAAAACCCGTTTTACCTGTACGGGAAAAACCTTGTTCATGTGTAAACCTTTAGACTTAACATTCTTCTTTCCTAACCAGCTTTGATATCTGCGGTTTTTTTTTTTTGGCTATATAAGAACCAACGGAAAACTCTTAAGTGAGTACAAATTAGTAACGATCTGTGAACACTTTATGACTTAGAAGCAAAGGAACGCTCTGCAGACGAGAAGCAGGAGTTGTGTTGTTTGTAGAAAGTGCCTGTGGTCAAACACGCTCGTTTTGAACCCTGAAATGATCTACGAGGCGAATTACAAAGCAAACGAGAGCTAACAGATGTGTCTTCACAGAGGGAAGGAACTCCTCTGCAGCATCGGGCCCGTTTCCCCTCGCGCCACACAAACACTCGCAGACGCATTGGCCTGTCATGCAGCCCAATAAAAAGGTTTCCTCTGGCTGGGCGTCTTCACCGCGTTCAGCCTCACCTCTCTTAGCTTTTGCTCCGAGCGTCCTCTCCACAAACACCCATCACAGCGGCCGAGAACAGCAATAACGGCTGATTAAATTGTCCTTTTTCCACCGAAAGTGTTTTTTTGTTTTTTGCGTTTGTTGCAGCGGTTTCTCACAGTTGGAGTCGCTGGAGCTGAAACTGGTTCGACAAATGCATTTGTGTGGTTGAACCTGGCAGGATGTCGTGCTCCGTCACCTTTGTCGCACCTGTTTTCGGTGTCTTCCCCGCGGTTTTCCGCTCACTTGCCCGTTTTAGAAGTGACACGACCACTGTGCATGCTCCCAGCGGGGGGCTATTGTTCACACGGAGGAGGAATCGACGGTGAAACACCGAGCATGTGCAAAGGTAACTCGTCCCCGCCCCCTGACGGATCTTTTTTTCCCTAGCTGGATCGGTGTTGCTGGCCTGTTTTGTGAAGTAGCATTAGTCAAATGGGTCATCATCCCCGTCGGCGAGTCAGATGATGACTTTTGGCAGAATGCAGCCGCAGCGCCATGCCAAACAATCAGAGCCGTTGCCATTTCATCACCGGGACGCGCAGGCATGCATCGCAAACAAGCTGTTTCTCATTAAAAGCACAAACACCAGAGATTGATTGAGAGGAGGCAATGGGGGGGGTGCAGGGGGGCGGAGCTGGAGGCCTCATCCAGCTGTAGATAAGTCAAAGAAAGGCGAACATCATAAGTCAGACAAAGACTCACAGAGCTGTCATCCAAAGAACCCGCTTTCCAACACCCAATGCCCCGAGCTCTCCTCACCCCGCGGCCTGTCGGCACTGCTGTTCCCATAGCAACAAGATAAGGGGAGGAGGTGAAGTGGGGTAAAGACGAGAGAAAGTGTGCTAAAGATTAGGGGGGGAATTTTTGCTGCTGCCGCCTGGATTTGACCAATCTGGTGTTGAGGCTTAAAGACGCTGTAATTCCTTTCCCTTCCTTGGCCTGTATCGAGAAACACACGCGGAGACTCCAGTCATGCTGATGTGAGCTGGAAAGCATCACGGAGGCAGGATCACTCCAGGAACTGCACACTTTAGAACACGTAGAAACACCAGCAGTTATGGAATTTACTCATCAGCAATCATACATTAAACTTTGCTTTAGTCCAGCTTTTTTTACATTTTCAGTCTGTATTTTTTGGATTTATCAAAATATATTATTTTTTTCTATCAAATTGTTCAACAAAAACAACCCTATTTATGATGAACAACCTTATTTAAAAGGGTAACACAAGAGGACATTGAAAAATGCAACCAAAAAAATGGGGGGGTGTTTAAGGTGAGGCGGGATTAGCGGGAGAGGTGTGGTTTGGATCTGTGATTGACAGTGCGGTTAGCTTCAGGTAACGTAGTCATGCTGCGTCTTCAATACGGAGAGTGGTACCTTCTCCCACGCCAGAGTGGTGAATGCTGCTAGCATCATAAGCTAATGAAGGCTAACGTATTAAGCACACATTCCCGAGTGAACCGTTCATTCCAAATCCTTCACCTGGACAAGTTCTCTGGATTCACTCCCAATTGCACTTCAAAGTCCACTGAAAAGTTGCGGAAGCCAGTAGACTTCTGACAACTGAAGGCAAAGCACCTGCGAGCCATGCTAAAGCTAACACGCTAACGACTGACTGCTACAGAATCAAAGTTGGGTGGGGCTTTTATATTGGAACTGTAGAGCATGACGTGGAACTTCTGGAGCTCACACCAGTTAACCAATCACAAAATTCAACTGTAGTTCCAACCTGTAGGGGGCAGCACACAGACAGTTTTTGACTATAATTTCAAGTTTATTTTAAATAGTCAAAAATGTGGCAAAAGGCAGAACTTTAAAATCCAAAACAAGTTGATTGAGTGTTTGGTTACCCTTTAAACATCAGATTACAGAGCTAGAGTTTCTAGATCAGGGGTCCCCAAACTGTTGTCTACTCTGAAGTGGGATAGGCTAACAGAGGAGGTGTAACAATGGCAGGGTGTGTCTAAACTTAAGCATTTCTGCTTTTCCAGAAAGCCACATGTAACCAATTATTGATAACCTTTTCTGAGATCTTCAGAAAAAAGTCAGAAAATGAAAAAAATAATCTTTTTTATTGAATAGTCTAAGGAAAAAGTAAAATTATTTTTTCTTCTGCTGCAGCTAGTCACATATATATATATATATATATATATAATATCGCCCATTATAATTGAACAGTTTTTAGTAAACGTTTGAGTTAAAAAGATTGCTACATCAGAATTTTCCTCAAAACTCTATGCAGATGATGGGATGACATCATATAGGAGTGTCCAGGTCAGCCAACTTTTTTCTGCCAACAATTTTGTCATTTTGGCCTTTTTTCCATCATAACTCACTATTACGGCGGCATGTCTAAAGTCCCGCCCCCTGGAGCTAGATGCGGCTGTCCTTCAAATTCCTATTGTTTTTCTGTCAATTTTTTTGTACATTTTTATTTAAACAGTTAATTTGGACTTTTTGTTATTACAAAGGTTTTTTGCATGAAGTTTGTGTTGTATAGAAATAAGAGAGTATCATCAGCAAAGAGAAGTACCCGCTTTTTCCCTTCAGAATCTCCTGTGATTATCGTGTTAATGGTTGAAAAGTTAAAGATTTTTGTGTTTTATTGACTCTCCAGGTGTTAAAGGGTTAAATAAATGTAAAAACAGATTAATTTTTTGGTTTGTTTTGACAGAATATTTTTTAAAATGTTTTGTCTGCAAGTTTCCACCAAAATGATCCATTTTTAGGACCGGTTGAGTCCATCTGGCTGCTTTCCTCCGCTGATTCCCGAGCAACAGAAGACTGTATCCGGGCAGCGAGCTGGGATTCTTCCCGTCCCGTTCCCATTCTGTGAGCCAGTTTGCTGCTCCAGAAGTTTTTCTCTTCTGTCATCAGAGGGTTTGCCAAGAAGCTGCCGTGGATTGAGGGGATGCTGGTTGCTTAGTCAGCCTCGTCTTTGTCTCTTCTTTGTCTCTTTCACCTGAAAAGAGCAGAAATGAAATGAAATTATGGACTCCAAAATAGCTCTGGTGTTTAAGCTCCTTTTGGGTCTCAGACTTTCCATTTATAAGCGTCATGTTAAAGGTAAACTCATGATATGTGGAGTTGATGGCGGGTAAGATTCTATTTTAGCGCTCCTATTTGGAGTGGATCTCCACACATGTTCTTGTTTTTCTAGCTCTTGGCAGTAAATCTGCAGCATAATGTTCAGGTAAAGTTTATTTTAATGGTAAATAATCCTCAGAGTGGAAGGAATGACGTGAATTACCAGCGACAGATTCATCCATGACTGCAGCTCCACAAATCCACATTAAAAAACGATTTCTGTGTTTCTTTGGGGTTCCCTGCTGCATTGCATTTGCAGGTTATTTATTTATGAGGCGTCTATGTTATTGAATATATATGTGACTGAAACCACAGTTCCATTCACTTCCTGCTGTTTCTGATGGTGTTTGCGCCTCATTTTCAGACACCATGTCAAATGTTTGGTGTTGATTTTTAACTCTAAATAACAATTTATGCTTATTCGGTTTATTCTCGATGCACCTGTAGCATCTAGACTTAGTTTATTATGCAAATGTTTACAGTGAAGTAATTCTTTTTTGTGTTTGTCGGCTGTAGCATTAACCGATACGTTTCAGATGAAACAGAAAAGTCTGAACGATCAAAAACATCTATAATTTGCTTTTGAGAAAAAAACAAAAACTGTTTACATTTAATTAACTTAAATCTATAATTAATATTATTATTTTTATTTTTATTTTTTTTCCACTATTTTACCATTTTGGACCCATAAACTCAAACATTTAAATATTAAGATGCAGAATCTAATTAAAACACAGTTAAACATAAACATACTGTGGAATAAAATCTGACTTTTTTTTTTTTGGAGGGTCAAGAGAAAATTGCTCCTTTCTGCCCCTAGTGGTCTTTTACTGAACTGCAATATTCATCACTTCCTGTTTTTTGTCAAATTTGGAATGTAGGATGGAAGCTTGATGTTCAACAAGTCAATCGTGAAGCTGGACTAAAAAGAAATGTTTCAATGAAGTAAAAGATAAAAACAAAAAACAAAAAGAAAAAGCTTAGATCTTTGTCAAGTATATTGTGTATAATTTATGCTAGATGCTAATGTCATAGTTATTATTCGGTTAGCCTAACGCTACTACAAAACTAGAATGTAAGGATGGATCCTAAATTTAAAAATTAGCATCATTTGTTGCCCGATGTGTTACTAAAAAAAGTTTTCTTCCCCTAGTGGAGCTATTGTGCAAGTGCAGCTGGACACGAGGCAACATTTTTAAGCTTTATTAAAAAATCTTTCTTTTTTTTTTTTAGGGCCGGGAAACGATTAAAAAAATGTAACTAAATAATCTCAAACTTGGGAAAGTTAATCATGATCAACTGCGATTAATTTTTTATTTTTAGTTACGGTATTTGCCAACCACTTATTATCTGCAAAAATTCACAATATGAAATCACATACAAAACTGTACATTTAGAATGTTTATTTTTCATTATTGATGTTAGTCGATTTAAAAAAAAAAAATAATCGAAATTAACCCGATTATTGTGAGGCAAAACAAACGACTTCTTCTTTGCGAGATGTAATTAACGTTGATAAATATTAACACTTTAACATTCACAGCCCTGGTTTTTTTTAAATCAAAGTAATTTAAATTATATATGTAGTGTTAATTTCAACTCTCACGGTGTTGTTAAGTAGGCAAACAGTGTAACAACATTTTTTGGTAATTTTAATGAATATTTTTTCAACATTATTGTTGCCTTTTTTATTTCTTAAAACTATTTAATGATGTGTATAATTTGTAAAAATCTGTTTAGTTCTGTTAAAATCTCCTGCACAGACGGTGAATACAGATCTAACAAGGCAGCTCTAATTCTTAGAAGACAGTTTTTTTATTGACGAACGAACATATGTGACACAAACGGGCAGAATGAAGTGTTTCTGTGTGTGTGCACGTGTGTGTGTGCACGTCTCTCCTCTCATTAGCGGCTGGCGGCGTACAGTAGCTCGTTAGCGCAGAGATAGCTGAGCGTCGGGGCACCGGTGCAGCTTCATTAAGCAACTGTGACATTTATCTGATCGTTTCCCTGCAACGCATTTACCGTCACGTCTCCATGACAACCGGAAACTCATGCATACATACACACACGTATGAAGGCAATCAAGCAGCTTCACTTAGACCCGGGCCTTTCAGCCGGTCACGGATATGCAGAGACACCGGCTGCATCAAAGCTGCGGTGAAAGCATGTTGGTAATGAATGTATGAACGCGGCGTGCCGGAGCTGTGGGTGGAACGCCGTTTACTGGGGAGTTCAGGTGAATCACGGGCCGGATCGCATCCCTGGTTTCTGTTCGTCACTTCACCTCGCTGAAAGTCGGCTAATGCAGCCTCGTTTAGCTCCGACCGCTAATCTGCTCGCAGCGCCGCCGACTCCATCGGTTTCAGGCCGGGATCGCAGGCAGGAAAACAACAGGCCTCCTGCGTTGTGTGTTCAGCAGAGAAGTCGTTAATCTCGTTTATGGTTTGGTTTCGGTGGTAGACGACATTCAGGCCTGTGAAATGAAGTTAGCGTGTGCGTAGATGTGTGATAACCCTTTCAGGGCGCCGCTCGTGCGTTCGGTCGGGGTTAAGGGTTTGATCGGAGGAGCCGTGGGCTTCTGCTGCTTGTAATTCATTCTCTTTTACCGTCGATCTGATCCACCAGCCAACCGAGCGCAAACGTTTTAACCATTGAATGTACACAACAACCGGACCAAGTGACCCCCCTGAACTAGCCAATCAGATGCCTCGATCAAAAGTGGGTGCCGCCTGCTCGCCATGAGGTTGGCAGATTTCATTGAGGGGTGTTGTTTTGCAACAAGCTCCACCCTGATCCGTGGGAGGGGTTGCCATAGGAACGGTGCCAACTCTGACCAATGACTGTCATTCATCTAGTCCAGTTCTTAAATAGTCAATAGAGTTTAAATAAAAATAAAATGTAAATGAATGTTTTCAATAACTAATATATTTGAAATGTGCAGTAATTATGTTATATAAAACGATGCATCATCGGCATACAGTGAAATCCTTCGATATGCAATAGTAAAAATAGTAATAAAAATAGTTAAAAATTTAGAAAATTTAAAACAATTTCCTTTAAATAACTGAAAAACAACTTATTAATGAGGTTAGAAACTGTAGAGAAGATTATCAGAAAAAGTTCATTTTTGAGACACGTTTTCATGAACTAAACATGTTTTGCTATTTTTCTTGCAATACCAAAAAAATTAAATTATTTTTTTCTTAAGCCTAAATTTTTACAGTGTACATGGCTTCAAGTAAAATCCGTCCCTCTGTTGGATCTCAAACTTTTACACTCTGGAACCAAATTTTTATTCAAAGTCTACCAATCTATCCACGTTCTCACGCTTATCCAGAACCGGGTCGCGGGCGGACTTGTGCTGCTTTATAAAGGCTACTACATGAATTCTTACCAGAAGAGGAAGCGGACAGAATAAAACTGCATCTCTACAGTGTGTTAGTTTAGTGTCTGATGTTATCGTCTTTCTGAAGGTTTGTTTTGCTGTTTGGAAGCAGATGTCTGTGTATTCTGCTGACCTTGGTCGCTCCTCTCCCTGGGGGGGGACTGATGTTTCCTACTCTGTTTGTCAACAAGATTAGTGTCCGCATGAGACGGTTACACACCTCGCTGACATCCCTTTGGCCAGACGCAGCGAGCGTTGTGTCTGGAGGAGTAGGAGGAGCTCCTCTCGCCTGAAGCAGGCGGGTGGAGCTCGTGTGAAAGGTGGCGGGACACACGCTGAGGTCTGCGCTGTGCTTACAAGTCCGGGTTCGTCTGCATCGAATCTCCTCTGCGTCTCGTCCCGGATGTTAAACATTAGGAGCTTTCGGAGTCCTGCTGTGAACCAGGACAGAAAGGAAGGAGCTGCTGCCGGTTTGCTCTGTATCTGAGGCGGGTTGTTGGGATCTAGTAGGGGCAAGAATACGATACAATACATATACGATACATAATATATCTGTTCCAGAATATTTAGGGGTTAAGGTGGAAGACAAAAGTAGGACACTGAAGGACACTCGGATATACTTGAAACATATCAACAAATTTAAATCGATACAAGTCTCGCCAAATGAAATATCGCGATATATCACCAAATCGATCTTCCCCTACACCTCTAGTATCTACTATAAATCCTTTTTACATTTTCTCAGTTTTACATTTCTGCAGTTTTCCCAGTGGATAAATCCTCGAGGGAATCGTATTCATACACAGTGTTTGGACGGTTTTCCATCAAGAACCTGCAAATGTCATCAATATTTAAAGAGCCAAAGCGGCCTGTGTCCAGTCGAGCTGACCTGTGACCTGCTGCTCACAATAAGAAAATTCAGGACGTGGTCTTTTGAGCTCCACGTCTGCCTCAAACTTACAGTTGGTTATTCATAAAAAGTGAATTGACAGCTGAGATGGTCTGAAGGCGTCACAGAAAGATTGAGGAAAATATTAAGTTATGAATAAGTACAACTATTTAGACTGGTTGGTCCAGATTCTTCAAAGTTTTTTTAATTTCTATTGACTTATTACTGACCTAATAATGTGTGACTGGAGAGGATCTATCCTCATCGTAGCTCATAGTTGATAGAACTTGTCAGTTTTCTGGGCCAACAGGTTCATCTGATCCAAAACTGGGTCAAGTTTAGAACAAACGCTTTGGAATCTTTATTAAACCCTTAAGAATTATGATATGTTCACACCTTTTAGCGTATGTGTTCACACCGACACATTCTCACTCCCAAATTAGCAACCCTTGCAATGGGATACCAGACGCGGTTACGGATGCAGACACAGTACTGGATTAGGGTTAGGAATAGGATTCAGGACTGGTACCGATACTTGTACCAGTCTGCATCCCAAAGGGAACCCCCAATTAGCATCTGTGGCGCGGTACCAAGTGGCCCTTGGATCGGTACCAATACCAGTTTCAGCCCGGCGCCTGGGGACCCCTGGTTTAATGGGAACAGCCAGCATCCAAAAAACTATGCCCGATACTATCACCTGATACTCGCCCTTCCAACCTACAGCTGGAAGAGGTTTGGTGTGAAATGCAAAGCGGTGCACATTGGCGAATGTCACTCCAGGCTTTTTCTTTAATTTCTCCTTTGTTATCAATTTTCAAACGGTTAAGGACTCAGAGTTTTAAAAAAAAAACAGTAAAACAAATCCTAGACCCTGATTGGTCAAAGTTCAACTGGTTTGACTCTTGTTTAATTGTCAAGCGTTTTGTATGGAAAACCCCAAAAATAGTCTAAAAAATGTGTGTAGCTATGCGGGAACACAAGAACTTTGAATAATGAAGGCAAAAACATACATTTATGTGCATTTATGTACCCTTCACAGGTTCCCAACCCTCGGGGCGCGGTAACAGACACGGAAGGGTTAGGGTACCAGTACTGGTCATGTTCACTCGCTGTGTGTTTTGTGCCTTAATTCCCAAAAAACAGTCGTAAAATTTTGTGTAGACTTTTCATTAAAAGGGGTCGCTTGAATGCATTTTGCTGAGAGTGGTGTTACAGTAGCTTTAGACATAGTGGTGTAGTGGTAGTCCTGGTTCAAATCCCGCCCGTTATAAACTGTATGTGCATTGTGGGTTTTCTTTGGCTTCTTATCTCCGTCCAGAGACATGTTCTATAGGTTGATTGATGTCTGTAAACCCTTTGACGAACCTTCACCTGATAGTCTCCAGCATCCAGTGACCCTGAACAGGACTAATCGGGTTCAGAAACTTGAAGGTGGTCCACACGTCTGAAGTCTATGGCCTCCTTTAATGGATGGTTTTCAGAGGGAATGTGTTTATTTGAGCTAAACGCGGCGTTAGTTTGGTTGAACGAGGCAGCTGTAGGAATAAAAGCCTGAAACAGCTGATTCAGACCCTTTTTTTCCACAGCGCAGCCGTGCACGTACACACTCTGAGCGCGGATCAGTCCCGGCCCTGTGCTGCAGGGACGCCAGAGTGATGGAAGCGGCGCTCGAGCCATTAAAGCAAACAATTGGCTCAAATAGAGAAGGGAGTGATGGAGGGAAAAAAAGAGGAAACGAGGGAGGGAGATGGAGTGGATCCACTCTACGACTTAATCTTAACCTGAGGGCACTCACCTGGCGAGCGGGCCCGCCTGCACAAATATGTACATGCTAAAGCTCAGTCCGCATCCATTAAACGCCTCGTCATTCCTCTGCAGTCCGATCGGGAGAGACGGAGTCGACACTGGCGGCTCTGTGAGGCCTCCACCGTGAAGCTGTTCATTGTGTTGGCGGCGGAGTGTGTCAGCGTCCCGGCCGAGGGAGGCGTTCCTGACTCCGGCCATTGTGCCGCGTCCACAAACAGCCAACAAAGAGGGACTGTTTTTGTGTCGTTCACGCAAACATCAGCTGTAAATTCTCCATGTCTGAACATCAGTCGGCGACAGACCTTCTCCGCCCTCACCTCCCGTCCTGTGGCGCCCGCCGCGGTTAACGGACAGCTTTGCGGGGAGCGGCGCGTGGCCTTGTTGACTCCTCCGTTTCTGGCGTTTTGTCAGACATGTCCTTTCGGTCTTTTAAGGAACTTTCCACCGAGCGCCTCGGCTCTTTCTGCAAACGATGGATGGCCCGCGTTCAAAGGTCGGCATGCTGGTTTCTTTATGACAACACACAAACGTCCTTCAATGTTCCTCCTCTTGTAGATTTAACTGTCAGGTAGTGCTTTGTGATATGACAAGACATATCATTTGTCTGATAGAAAAGTGTCTATCGTGCCATTTCTCTTCAATTGTTTTTATTTGTTTATTTTTATCGCTGAACTTTTGTGTAAAAATGTGTTTCCCCACTAAGAAACTTGAAATTGTTGTGGACTTGAAAAAAAAATTCTAATTTGTGGCAATTCAGTTACATGTTACTTGAAAAAATTAAGTCAGAGAAAACTAAATAATGACATTTTTGTCAATTTTTTAAAAACAACTGAAATTATACTTTATTCCGTTATATCGCGATATATATCGTTACTGTGATATAAAATAAATAATATCATGATATATATCAGTATTGTTATATTTAATAAATATTGTGATCTATAATGTTGTTGTGACATAAAATAAATAATACTGTAATATATATTGTTATTGTGATATAAAATGAATAATACCAATATATATATATATATATATATATATATATGTATATATATATATATTGTTATTGTGATGTAACATAAACATATTATGATATAAAATAGATAATATTGTAATATATATTGTTATTGTGATATAAAATAAATAATATTGCGATATATATCGTTATTGTGATATAAATAATGTACTGATACATATCGTTATTGTGACATAAAATAAATAATATCATGATATGTATCATTATTGCGATATAAAATAAATAATATTGCGATACATATCGTTATTGTGATGAAACATAAATATGTTATTGTGATATTAAATAATGTTCTAGTTTATATATCGTTATTTTGATATAAAATAAATAATATCACAATATGTATCGTTATTGTAATATAGAATGAATAAAATGCTGATATATCATATTGTGATATAAAATAAAAAAATATCACGATATATATCGTTATTGTGATATTAAATAAATATCATATATTTTTAGTGTGATATAAAATAAATAATATCATGATATACATTTTTTTCCGTATCGCCCAGCACTGCTGATCGTGTTCTTTCGGTTGCCGTGAATAACAATAAACGGACCGCTGGCCGCGATGGAGATGCCTTCACCTTTGAACCTTGTGCTTCAATCCGGACCCCTCGCCAAAAGACTTTGTACTTGTTTCTCAGTCAGAGTTGAGTGGGAGGTTTGTGTTTGCAGAGCTCCTTCACAGACTGTACTGGTATTCCACCGTTGAGTAAGCGACACCCTAAAAAAACCACGGTGCTGCCTCTCCCACCATCTAAGAATCCACATTTAGCGCTGCAGAGAAACGTCTGTTTTCTGATGTGTCAGGTCGGTTTCAGAGAAAGATTGCTGGCTTTGGGGATATCGGAGTGTAAAACCAGAATTGAAATATGTCTGGCCCAGCAGGAACAAGCCGCTCAAGCACTCGGAGAATTTTATTAGTGTGGCTGTTACAGAACTCCTCTGGCTGAGGGGCTGGAGGCAGCTTTGAAGGAATATGAGGGCTAGATTGGTTCGGTGACATACTGTCCATGTTTCTGTGGTTCAGCGTCTTCCTGACTCTTTTGGAAGGACCGATTGTCTGATGGTTGACGTGCATTTTGCCTTCTGTTTCTCCAACAGTAACGGCACAGCCGGAAAGATGAACGGGGCGCTGGAGCATTCGGACCAGCCGGATCCAGACGCCATCAAGATGTTCGTAGGACAGATCCCGCGCTCCTGGTCGGAGAAGGAGCTGAAGGAGCTTTTTGAGCCGTACGGAGCCGTCTACCAGATCAACATCCTCCGAGACCGCAGCCAGAACCCTCCACAGAGCAAAGGTACGTCCCACGTCCTTTCTTCAACAATTAGACAAGACTGGCTATGCCAGACTGGCACAGTCAGTTGGGGGAAACTGCTTGATCCACAGCTATTTCCCCCTTTTTTTCTGCCTTTGATGAATTCGTCAAGAGTGACTGCAAACAAAAGAGACAGCAGCAGCGATTGGGCAGACAATAGCGTTGCCATATTAACAGGCATCAGCCGGAGTGGGTGCTGATGACACTCCTGATGAGACATGGAGTGTGGGAGGAAAGTAAAGAGAGAGAAAAAAGGGGAGGACAGGAGCGGAGACGTGGTACTTCCATCCCACTGGAAAGCACATTTTTGAAATTGCAAAGAGTCTCTTGAAACAAAGAATAAATCAGCAGGAATGAAGTGCACCAAGACATTAAACACTCCTGAATTACATCAAGGAGTTATTGTTTTGGGGCAGGATCCTCTTAATAATGTTTGTGAACGCTTGATGGTGTTTTAATGATGCCATAAATGTCACACAATCCACGAGTTCAAGCAATAAACTAAATATAAAGGAGAGTTGCATGAGAAGAACCCTATTGAGCCTTGAAAATTGCTGAAATCCAAGAGTGTGTGGACATATTTGTGTGGAAAAAAACAGAAAAAGTAAAATTCCTGATTTATAAAAATCATCACTGATGATCTACATACAAAACAGCATCTCAGACTTTACAGGCCTCAGTTACAACAGTGAGATTGCATAAGCCTAAACAAAGTGACAAGCTCATCAGTCAGTTTTTTTAATACCCTCGTAGTTCCTTGAACTACCGTAACTCTTTAACTGTTTACGCAATAAACCTAACTAGGGGTGTGTATTGACAAGAATCTAGCAATACTATACGTATCGCGATACAAGTGATACGATACGTATCACGATATATCCAAAGATAGGACCAGAGACAATATTTTCCTTTTTTTTTTTTTTCAAATTCTGACCTGGAAAAACATTTTCTGAAGATTAAAACACCTTTCATATATACAGTATAATTGTAGCTCTGCAGGGTACATATGATGAGATACGTATCACCATATATCTAGTGAGTACCAGAGACAATATTTTCCTTTTTTTTTAAATTGTGAATATCTGAACATTAAAACAAATTTCACATTAATAATTGTTGCTCTGCGGGGTGCGCGTACAGTGCCTGACAGCGCGTTGCACATCTAGTCTAACTGGTTCTATCATGAGCCACGAAGTATCTAAATTCATGTTTTTCTACAGTACTTTTCAGTACCTTAATATTGACTAATTTAGCATAATACTCTTTCTCCAGCATTTTTTTTTAATCCATTGTTGGATCTCGTTAATTTTTTATTCTGTCGTCACCTGTTCAAAACTTTTGATACATCTGCAGAAAACACATTTCTACAGAAATCGCTCTAAGTAAATGTATTCTGGAGACTTTAGAATTGTAGTAATTTGAATAACGCTTTGATTTATGTCTAAATAAATAAAATATACGTAGAGATTAAAAAAAAAGTTTTAAATCTTTATCAATCAAAGGTTTTATTAATGTAAGTAAAATTATAGGTCGTTAGATATTTAAAAAGCCTTTTATTTGTTATTAGAATAAATAATGTTCTCCAAACACCTGCTGCTCTTCACCCCCTAAGTAATAAGGAAGGGATCCTGTTCTTTGTTGATGACAATGTCTTTATAGTCTGTTCTGCTTCTTCATTGTTTTATTTTTTTATGTGAAAAAATTCAGATTTTAATCAGTTTTTAACAGACTTAACATGTTTGAAATTGTTATTTTTCTATTAATCATCAAATATTCAAAAACAGTCTTTAAAAAAAATGACAATCTTATAAATGATAGATTAGATCGATTGCCCAAAGAGTCTTCTGCTCATACTCCAAGATCATTCTGCGCTTTTTTATGATTTAAAATAAAAAAATAAAGAAATACAACACCAGAAAAATAGTGGAAATTCAAGACATTTCAGCTCAGGGCATCAGATCTAATTAACTTCTTACTTTGGGGTGACCCAGATTTGAGGCTTCATAGATGCTCTGACTCCTCGACTTTTCTTTCAGCCGTCAGCAGCCTCCGATTCTCCTTTCTGCTGAAAAGTACTGCTATTTTTTTTTTTTTTTTAAAGACAAAAATAAAGACAAACATGAAGCTGCTTCCTCAGTTAGTCATTGGGAAATGATTGTAGCAGACAGTTTTAACACTATTTCACTTTCATCTGACAAATTCCTTTTTAGAGATGGGGATATATCGGTGCTAGAATCTGCATCGAAAATGGCATAATCTGAAATTATCTGTATTATATCGAGATATTTCTCTTTCACTTTGACCGGGGGTTACAGCACAGGCTCGCTCCCCCTCCCCCGCGTCAGACGTACTCGAGGGAGGGGTCCGAGTTCCAGCATTATTTTCCTACCGCTGCAGTGAAAATAAAACATTTTAAACACGCTGGGTGCTACACTAACTTGAATAAATCCAGATCCCTGCTGTGTTTGTGTGGTTTTGTCGCTCCTTCTGAGTTCTGTCCAAAGAGAAACGGGTCAGAATGGTTGAGGACTGTAGAATTACGACTAAACGGCCAAAGTCCGCCTCGGCCCCCAAGAACCATCAAGGCGGAGACACCTGATTGGATAAAATTCAGACCAATCAGCAGGCTGTTTGGTGTGGCACAAATGTAAATTTAGAACGCAAAATCAAAGATAGGGTGAAAGCGAGATGAGGCACTACACATCTTAAAAACTTTTGTGTTGCAAAAATATTTTTTGAAAGCAAAAATTAAAAAAAAAAGTTTACAAACGCAAAAATATGTTTTGAAAGAAAAAAAATGCAAATGTTTTGAAAGCAAATATGTATTTTCATTTGCAAATTATTACGTTTTACTCTCAACACTTTAGATTTTGTTTGCAACATTTAGAACATTTTGTTTGCAATATGGTGGCACAAAAATCTCTCCATACATTTACAGATGAATGGTTGAAGCCACCTCCATGTTACTTTTTGATGTTTGGGGTAACCCCAAGTTGTCGTTTTTCTTCCTGTTCCCATTAAATCCCGGGTCCCCAACACCTGGACGGCTTGGTCAAATGTATCCGCTAACTTTGATTCTTTCTGCTTTTTTATTTTTCTGATTCTGAAGGAAGTTTAATTTAAAAAATCTACTTGATTCTGTTCAGCTCGCTCGTACCGCTAGCTAAGTTAAAAGCTAAAAGCTAAGGAAGCCAAACACAAAGATGTATTTCGAAAGATTCTTTGGAGAGAAAAGAACCAGAAAAAGAGCCCTCAGGTTTTTTCCACTGTTAAAAGACAAAACCAGGACTCTTCCATAAATATGGATTCATGGAGACACTTGTTTCCACGAACCAAGCCGCTCTGTCTAAAATGCTACGACTGACTCTAAATGTCGCTCAAAATAATAAAGTTACAGACACGATGGATTCACATTTATTATTATATTTGGAAAATTCCAGTTTTATGACGGTTGTGTCCTTTATTTATTAATCACATCTGAAACGCCGGACGTGGCTGAAGTTAGTATCTGGTTGTTAGCATCTACTGTGGCGTTAAAGGAAGAATCTTCATCCCAAAGTCTACGTCTAAACCAGCTACAAACTAATGAAACAGTGTTGTGCAAAACTACAAAGTTGTATGTTTACAGTTTAAAATATGTTGTTTACACTAAGCAGTTTCTACTTTTTTTTTTTTTTTTTTGGTGTTTAAAAAGAATTTTACAGCACTTTTATGGCAAGAAAATGGACTCATTCCGATTTGTGAGAGCGTAATTCTTGATTTGTGCATAAATTGGGATTTATGCATGCGTGTACTTCATTTGCGCGTGCGTAATTTAGGATTTGTAACTCATTATGATATTTAAAAAAATACAAAATACAATTTACACATGCACAAATAAAAATGACAAACTTATTACACATGCAAATCTTTAAAAATTACGCACAATCACCTCTTACGCACACACAAAACCTCAGTTACGCACAAATCTGTGTTCAAATAGCATTATATTTTTAAATCAAGAATTACTCATTCACAAATTAAGAATATGCATACACAAATCAGGAGATACACACACACAAATCCAATGTGACACACAAATCAAGAATTACGCATGCATAAATCAGGATGATACTAATTTCTCTCCATACACTTTCCTTAAATCCCATTATTTTCATGTGCTGATTGCTTGTGTTTGCAAATAGTGGTTATTGAATATTGAAGCTAAATTTATATTTCTATTTGGGATGCATGTGTGAAATGTTCTTGGCAATGTGAATGTTATTGCAGGAACTTTTTGTTATTCTAGACATTTAAATATCGGCAAATATCGGTTATCGGTTTCAGCCAGAAAAAAGAATATCTGCCCATCCTTATGTATTACAATTTCCTGTTTTTAAGTGAATGATGGATGTACCTTTTTTTTTAAAAAATATGTTTTTATGTATTTTTGGTTAGTTGTAAGTTTTACCATGTTACATAGTTGTTTTATTGTGAGTGTTGAAGCATTCTTTCATTTTATTGTACTTGTGACAATAAATATCGATTGATTTTTCTTCAAAATTATTGCTAATTACAAGTTTAAGTGACAAGTATTTAAATTAGTAAAGTTTTTTTTATGTATTTTAGACAAAATTTTAGACTCAAGTTAAATCTATTGAACTCTGCTGACATCTAAATAAGTAGTGAGAATGGAGGCGGAGCCTAAAATCGTTCATGTGACACCTTTGTTGGATTAATTGGGTCTTCTCTTCAACACTCCTTCCTCTGCTGAAGTGAGTTTTTCAGCCGTCTCCGCAGTAATATTTACTTCTTCGCTCCAGTTCTGTTTGGATCTGGCTTTTATTAAATCCTCAGCAGAACTGCAGATTCTGCTTTTTCTTTGCCTGCGATTCACATGCAGAGAAATTCTAGCGTAGATTTCTGGAACTGAATTGAATGCATCTGATTTGCTTGAGATGTTTATTTTTGATGATAATTCCTTCTGAAAGGAGGGCGTTCTCCAGCTGTTTTCTGTGGTTTAAAGGCTCTTCGTTGAGGGTGGGGTTGTTGTCTGAAGGAGGTGACTCCACCTTCTGTCTTTTATCTCCATCTTCTCTCCTCGTTGCGTCAGGTTTTAAGCAGTTCCTCTTTGCAGTCACTCTTTCTGTTGTTTTCAGAGGATTTTTATCATTTTCGCTGTTAAAATTCCACTGGTGTGAAGGAAACTTTGGCCTCTTGTTTGGCAGTCTTTATTTTAAATTGCTACAATTGTTATTTGGAAACTATCTGGGTCACACGCTGACCCTGAGGCAGTTTCTTCTTTCTGGGAGAAGTTTGCATGGAGGAGCTTCTTGTTTTCTGTTCTCAGAGGAATAAATGTTAAAAATACACGTGAGGAGAAGCTGCTGTTTGAACACAGATGCTGACATTGACTTTCTCAGGCCAAAAACAAAAAAATTATATTTTTTTCCTCTTGGGAAGTCAGCCCAATTCTGCATTTTCTGTCAGAAATGTATGTATACCTTAACCTAAATTCATGTTTGCCTTTGTTTTCAAGGACACTATTTAACATACAGCAAAGGATCTCAAAGGAACAAGCATCACTTTAAAACTTTTATAATATATCTGAAAACATTCAGACTATTTACTGACTATTAGACATAATCGTAACCATACGCTTTCCACTGCCAGGATCTTTTAGGAGCACGTATCCTTATCACAAATAAATCTGAGAACAGTCAGGACGATTACTCACTAATATAAGTTTTTGAGTAGGGGTGTGTATTGGCAAGAGTCTAGCGATACGATACATATCACGATACACGTCTCACGATATGTATCGCAATACATCTCAAGACTATACCTGAACAATTTTTCGCCATTTTTTTAAGCTGAAACTCCGACCCACTTCAGAGCTGCATTGCTTCACTTGTTTTTATCTTAACCCCCTACGAAACACCGCAATCCGCGTTTTTATATCATACTGGCAGCAATGGGCGCAGAGTTTTGGTTTGGTGTCCATGCGAAGCTGGTTCTCTTGAGATCTTGATTTGGTTTGGTGTAGAGCTGCTCAAAGTGGCTCAATGTGCTGTACTGTCAACTGGTGGTTGGAGGTTTAGGTGCAAAACAAAAGTAAGATAGTGAAGGACGCTCATAAATAAGTAATTCTTTTAAAATCGATACGTATCGCCGAATGAAATATTGCAATAAATCACCAAATCGATTTTTTTCGATTTCTACTTCATAAGCCCAGGGATTTATTAGAAACACGTATATGTGTAAATAAAAAAAAAGTTGACCCAAAAACAGTCAGACTAAAATCTGTGTGTGTTTTTTTTTTTTTTTTAATGGGACCAATCCAATGAACTAAAACTATTTAAATATTGTCCGATCCCGATACTGGCAATGATTTATCGCCCATCCCCCCGATCCTTTTAGCTTTAGAAAACAAAAGTAAGACAATAAAGGACACTCGTAAATAATTAAATATAATCTTTTCAGTCATTTAAAATCAATACGTATCACCAAATGAAATATCGCGATATTTCGCCAAATCGATTTTTCCATACACCTTTACTTCCCAATCCCAGGGATTTATTAGAAACACATTTACGTGTAAAAAAAAAAACCAAAAAATTGAAAGTGTATCCAAAAATAGTCAGAATAATATCGGCGGATCGATATAATCCTTTTATCCTTAGAAAACAGTTTCACCAACGTCCTGCACATGCATTTCTGGGGAATTCAAGGTGCGAACTGAAGCCACTGTTCAGAAGACTTCCATTAGAGATGACATTTATACCTCTATGTCAAAGCTGACATTGAAGTGTTATAGATGTAGCATGCTAACACAAATACGTATTCTTTTACTTTCTTCATAAATGTCCGATAAATTAAGATTAAGAGTGAAAGTTTGAACACATGAACATAGAAGAGTCAAATACAGTTAAATTGACCCAACAATGTGACACAAATATTGTGATGCCAATTTAGAGACCTTTAAATTCTCTATTTGCTCAGCTGATGATTTCCAGCTGGTTTAAAGTCATAAATGAACAGCAAAATCAATTTTAATTTTCATTAAAAGTCTGGAAGAACTCGATGTTTATTTTCCCGCTCGGTTCTCCCAGCTGCCGCTGAGCCGAAGAGAAGCGAGTATGGAGGATAAACCTGCTTATTTTCCACCAAAGATCGGAGCTGTGAAATGTTCCTTCAAATCAAATGTGTGCAGACGTTGGAACACACTAAATAACCGGATTAATTAAAAAGGGGCTGAAGATAAAATCCAAAACTTAATGCTCGCTCGGAGCGCCAGCTAAACTACAGTTTTGCACGTGAAAGCTGCAAACGGACATATGCGGATCACTGTAATCCCTCTGTATTAATATTGTCGTCATCTGGTGTGGCGTGGCAGGAGAAAATTAAAGAGCATCTCGCCAATACTTGAAATCGTCCATAAGCTGGTTAATCATGAAACTTTGTTCCCGTTTGTGTGTGAATCTCTCCGCTCTGACCCAGGTGTGTGCTTTAAAGCGCTGCGTGAGCCTTTTTATGCTGACTCGGCCGGTCTGGGGAATTTCGTGGCGCTGCTGTTGGTTTAATGTGTTTGGAGTTAATAACCAGATGACTGGATGAGCGGGGGGGTTGGATGGGGCGGCGGTGAGTGGTGAGAAATGGAGCAATTTGCCATTTTGTGCTGAAAGAGAGACAGAGATGCAGGGGGAGATAAAGACGGAATGAAACAAGGAGAGCCAGAGGGGTAAACAGAATACGGTCCTCCTGCTAAAACACAACCGTGAGCTCGGTGATGGTTTTGTGTCTGTGTGTGTTTGTGTTGAGGACGCGCCGTGTCATTTATCTTAATGATACGGCGTAGCCCACATGAGCCGCTGTGACACACAATAACTTTAATGTCTTCATTAAGTGGGTCTATTCGGCTTCCAACTCTCAGCGCACGACATGACCTGGAAAAAATTCAAACATATAAAACCCTGATAAATTAAAAACAAGCCATGAGGGATGCGCAGCATTTTTCAGATGATGCTGAATCGAAAAAGTTATTATGATGACAATAAAAAAGGAAAAAGAAGCCTCTTTGATGAAAAGTCAGTCTGACCTGAAAGGAGGAAAAGCCTCATATTCATTGGGAGATGATGCTAGCAGAAGTCTGGGTTGTATTAAAGGTTTATTAGTCTGCTGCTTTTAAAAAATTAAGCCTTTTCATCCATAAATAGGGTTGTGTTTTCTACTGCTCGTTGGTGATGCCCATGTGGGTCAAAACGGGCCGTCTGTGAGCAAACATGGGCAAACCTGTACGAGGGACTAAGGGTGGAGGAAGAAACGATTATTCAATGCATCGATTACGATCCATAAAAAAATTTGTTTTATGAATTTTAAATAAGGCTGCCACGATTAGTCGATCAGTCACGACTACGTCGACTACTAAATTAATAGTCGACTAAATTAACAGTGAACGACTAATTTACTAACCGGTGACTAATTTATGAGTTGAATAATAATTTACTAGTCTACGACTAAATTAACAGTCGACTACTAATTTACTAGTCAATGACTAATTTACTAACCGGTGACTAATTTATAAGTCGACAACTAATTTACTAGTTGGGCGACTAATTTATCAGCTGGCAATTAATTTACAAGTTGACGACTAATATACCAGCCAGCGACTAATTTACTTGTCCTTGACTACTTTACTAGTCAACGACTAATTTACTAACCGGCGACTAATTTACTAGTCAAAGACTAATTTACTAACCGGCGACTAATTTACTAGTCGGCGACTACTTTACTAGTCAACGACTAATTTACTAACCGGCGACTAATTTACTAATTTACTTACTAAGCATGATTCACTAAAGCTTTAATAAACTTTTGCCTTTAATTTTAGTTAGCATATATCTTAAACTCTTCAAGTGTAAAGCTAATGATGTGTTTTACATCCAGTTTGCGCATGAAGCGATTAGTCGACTAGTCGGAAAAATGACTCTGTGATTGGTCGACTATTAAAATAATCGTTTTGGGCCGGATAGCAATAACGTTTGACGCTTGATCTTCAATCCCCACAGAATCAGAGCTCACAATAACTGCTAATTTAATATTTGAAGAAAAAAAACTCAGATAATGACTAGAATTTATAATCACTTCGTAATCGAGTCGGTGCCTCCTGAATCGAACCGTGTCATACCTCAAGATTCCCACCTCTATGAGGCTTGCAGGTGACCACACAGGAAATTAGAAGGTTTATAAGAAGAACTTATTAGATTTTGTCTACCACGTGAACCCTGCAGAGTGTTCACATGCCAATTGTGCGCTTTAGCAAGACATTTGAGAGTGTAGTTTGTGTGGACATTGGCATCCTATTACATTTCACCTGTGCACCCCATACATTTGGCACAGTCAGTAAGGAGCCAGGACTCCAGAGTGTGGCGTAAAGACACCTAACAAATGTTTCACAATACAATCGCCACAGGAGCAACAATGGTACGTTCCATTTTCATGATCGTATGAGCCTCAAGACGCACCTGTGCTCCCCTCATGATGAAGCCACTCCCCCTCCATGAGCTTCTATGAGCCTGGACAACCCAAAAACCTTAGGTTTGGATTGGAATACAACTCTTGACCCTACAGCAGATGGTATTAGATGACTTGGTATTAGTATTCCAGTGATTCTAGGGTTCCAGATACTTCCAATCTTTCCTTCTTGTTTAGATTAAGAAGATTTGAAAACAAACCTCTACAAAGGGTCATTCCTTTGGGAGTATCAGGCAAAGTGATTTCCTCTACATGGTCGGCTTCATGTTCAGTACGGCGGATTCAATAAAATCCATTTGCCACTTCAATAGGTTATTTTGAAGAAAAAAACATTGACGCCAATCAGTAAAATTTGGATTTAATGTCAAATTTCAGTTTTTAAACCAAATTTTATGTTTTGAAAACAATTTATTAGTATCATTTATCGATTCAAATATATTTTTTTTATTGGGTGAAATACAGCAGTCCAATATATAAGTTTAATCCTTCTCCAGACTTTAGTTTTCAAAAATGCGGTCTAGTTCCAGTCCTTCCCTTTGAAACGTGTGTGAGAATCTCCGACATGGAGCGAATGCAGCGAGTATTTGAAGATGAAGGTGAGGAAGCTGGATAATTCTGCTCTGATCTGACTGATGGATGCTGAAAAGCTGAAGCCTGGCTGAATGGGATGTTCTCGTTGGTGCCAAACAAAGTGGTGCGCTTGTTTCATGTCGGAGTTCAGCCCCTTCAGATCTGCAGGAAGCAATCAGCTGCTGGAACCTGGAGCCAGAACCAAACGGGGCGCTGGTGCTTTGAGGAACCTGCTCCTTAATCAGCTCAGATCTTCCAAAAGTTAGTTTATCAAAGTGCTGCACACCTGCATTTTTATTTATTCTGTTTTTAGTTATTTTATTACATGTATTTATATTTAAGTTGTAAGTGTGGTGCAAAATATTTATCCGTTAAAGTGAAACATCCCCTGCTTGTCTTTAAACCTGTTTCTGGTCAAAAACTTCATTTAAAAAGTTCTTTCTCCAAATATGAGAAGGTTTGAGTGATGATCACTGGTCTCTTCTGATTGGTTCATTTGACTGGAAACAGCTCTAACACTTGATTGGTTTACTATTCAAATGCTGTAAACAAATGGACTCTAATGGATCTTTATGGTTCTTCACTGACAACCAGCTCCTGTTCAATGTCACTGTAAAGAATTTGTCTTTGATCTGAAATATATCAAAAATGGTATAATAGACAAACACAAAGTAAATCCACATTAAACTTTTATTAAAGACCAAAATAATGCAAACTAACTAAAAGAAGGAGAAGGGGACGAATTTGGATTTGGCTAAAGACTGTTTGGAAAGAGCATTAAACACCTCCAATGACAATCTATAAATGATGAAGACAAAATATTAGCAGAACTATACTAAAAAAAAAATAGAAAAAATGTCTATTTTTTCCATAAAAACTAGTAAAATGCTAAAATTTCGGCATAACTCCAAATTAGCCAAAAAAACTAGAAAGAATATCTAAGTTAGACAAAACAGCTAACATAATGCTAAAGTATAAGCTAAACTGCAAATTAGCCTAAAAAACTGGAAAAATTATATTTTAGAATTTGGTCTAAATTTGACAAAAACAGTTAGCATGTTGCTAAAGCTTCAAAATACCTTAAAATTAGTTTTTTTTATCTGAAATATAAGTAAAATGGTGTAACAAAACACAACTAAATCCACTTTAAATTTTTATTAAAGACAAATCATGCCTACAAACACAGAACGTTCCATAACTCTCCGTTTGGAGGGCTAAGTGTAGGACTGGAAGAAGAATTCAGATTTGTCCAAAGACGGTTTGGAAAGAGCTTCAAGACGATCTCTAAATTATTATTATTATTTTACTTTAAAAATGTATAAATCTGCTATATGAAAACTTTTTAAGACTTTTTTAGGATCTCTTCATGAATGAAGTTTATGATACTATTAGCTAGAATTTCCAGAATCGATTTGATTTTGATTTCAATTCTTTCGATCCTCTCAATTTAATTCAGCTTTGAATTTACACGGGTCACAGATTTAGACACATTTGGTTAGAATACATTTATAATATATATATATGTTTTGAAGATATTCACATTAATCTGATAAGGTTCACATACTGTAAAATGTATTAATGAAATAATAATGAAAATAATATGTTAATGTTATTCAGTGTTACATAAATTCTCAAACGGACAATTGTTCTGCTTCTCCTGGAGGGCGTTTCAGTTTGGCCACTAGGTGGCGATTGCGCTATAGCAGTACACCTTATTCCAGAAGAAGAAGAAAGTAAGAGCAATAAATAGTGTTTTAGTCCACAAATTGTTACTTTAAAAATATTTCCCTAAAAGAGTTTATATCAATTTTCATTTAGTCCGTACTGTGTATTTAGGTAGACCAAGCATTAGCAATAGCCGTCCTATGGGAAATCCTATTATACGTTAGCATTAAGCTAGCAGACTTCAGCATTATGCGTTAGAACGATCTCTACTTTTAAGGATCCATTATTGATCTATTAAGCTTAGATCGATTCAGATCGATTTATCAACCCAAACCTGGTTAGTTATCAAATCATAAAGCGGCTCAACCTTTAAAGACCCCTCCCATGACAGTTGTGTTTTTGGTCTTTTTCTAATGATGGAGGACATATTTGAAGGAAATCTGGCTCAAAATTGTATTTCTCGACATTTCTGCACCATATCGTTGTTAATCGGAGGAAAATATTACATTTGAAAAAGATCATATTTGTGACGTCGAAAATATGCTGGGCGGGGCCACAAACCCCCTTGCTCCGCCCCATTCTGATGCATCAGTGAACGTCTTTGTTCTCCTCGGAGTAGTAGAGCTCTCAGTTATGGGTGATGGGAAGGGGGGTGGGGCTACAGTCCCGCCCACATTTCAGAGGTGAATAAGAGCTGGAAAAGTTTTGTTCTTAAAAAACATGTTTTTGGCCAAAACAGCAAAATTTTATCAAATAAAATAACACTGGGAACGCTTTGAAAGTCGATCTAACGATGATTAGAGCGCGAGATGTCACTGGTGACCCCTACATGGCATAAGCTCTGTGACATGTAGAGAAATGCGACTCTTCTTCAGAATACCTTGGATTTCTGTTAATTGTGTAAACGGTTGAAGAGATACGATAAATTAAATTGAACCCTCAGACGTTCGGTTCATTGCTGGTCCTGGTCTTTGGATTCTGGTTTCTCCCTCCTCTTCACCAAACCAAGCCGAGCTCCTGATGTCATTGAAGCTCCTCTGCATTTCAAAAAGCTCCAATCAAAGTATTTCCTGCTCACCTGAATTAAAGCAGCACGTTATCTATTCAAACCTGAAATGCCATGTTGACAGCTTGGAGCCAAATAAACCCGATAAGGCAAATCTGGCGGCAGCTCGGACATCATTTCAAAGCGGCAGATAAACCGGTTCGGGAAGATCACGCCGTCTGATTTCCCATCACCGCTCACATCCGAAAAATCCGGCGTCAGGCGTCCTCTTCGCAGGCCAACTGTCTCCTCTCGCTCCGCTATGGCAACGCCGTCGAACACTCCTCCGTCCAAGACAATTATCTGCTCTAATGGATTCAGTTGAGACCTGAGACGGGGGACTGATTTATTTCATTCTTTCCTAAAGCAGAGCGGCCAATTATATCGCCTTAACTAGACGTTTGCTTTTTTTTTTTTTTCTCCCTGCTACCCAGGCCCAATTAGAGAGCAGCTGCAGGTGGATTTTAATGAGCGATTGTGCGTTTCGGTGTGCGGATCCTCTCATCGAAGTTCTCCTGAATGCTTCTGCCGCACAGAGAGTTGCTCGGCTTTAAGCTTTTTGTTTTTTACGGAAGATGCTGCTGCAGTTTGTGGGAAGAGGGTGAGGCGGCAGGATTCTGAAGTCAGGAGTGCAGATCTGTGAAGAGCAGGGTCACCAGGAAACATAACTGTCTTCTTCTCTGATGTGGGGCCGGGTCGGTGTGTAGGCTAACAGAAAATGTAACAGTAGCAGCCTAAATGTAAGCATTTACGCTTTTGCAGAAAGCCACACATAGTCAAATTTAAAATGTTTCATTTTCTGTAATCTTCATAGAAAAAAATAAAAGATTTTAAAAACTAGATATATAGGATTACCTGTGATAATGCTAGTGTGAATGTTGTACGCTGAATGTGGCCACTGAAGATGCTAGTGCTGATAGCTGAAGATGCTGAAATTGAAAGCTAAAAAAGCTGAAGCTAATAGCTGAAAACACTGAAGTTGATAGCTGAAATTGCTGATGCTAATACGTGAAAAGGCTAAGGCTAATAACTGAAAATGCTGAAGTTGATAGCTGAAATGGCTGAAACTCATAGTTAGCTAAGAAATTAGCAAAATGCCAAATTAGCCTAAAAAAAATTGAAAAATTTCTAAATTGGCCAAAATAGTGAGCATTTAGCTGAAACATTAGCTAAACTCCTGAAAAACTGAAAAAGGCCTAAATTAGCCAAAACCGCTAACATGTAGCTGGAATATTAGCTAAATTCTAAATTGGCCTAAAAAAATGGAAAAATATGTAATTTAGCCAAAACAGCTAGCATAAAGCTAAAATGTTAACTAAGCTAGAATTAGCCTAAAAAAATGAAAAAAAGCCCAAGTAAGCCAAAACAGCTAGCTTGTGGCTAAAATTTTAGCTAAACCCCAAAATAACCTAGAAAACTGGTAAAATGTCCAATTTAGCCAAAACAGCTAGCATAAAGCTAAAATATTAGCTAAGCTCCAAATTAGCCAGAAAACTGAAAAAAGCCTAATTTAGCTAACAGCTAGCATGTAGCTGAAATATGAGCTAAATTCTTTTCCCATCCCTGCTGTCACTCAGCAGCCGCCCGACACACACGGTCATACGCATTAAGGGTCATTTCTGGAGCCGAGAGTGGATCAGTGATGGAGGATGTGTCCATGCAAGCCAGAGGCTTGTGTGCGCGGTAATTGCTGTAGTTAATATGGGTCAGCAGCTGAGCGGACGCCCGGGGGTCAAAAGGAGCCGCAGAGGAGCAGAAAGGACGTGGAGTAAGCGCGAGGAAGAAAGTGAGTTACTGTCAGCGGCTGGCCTCGGGTGGAGGAGCTCGGGGTGAAGCTCTGCGATTAAACCAGCAGCAGCACCCGCCTCCTTTTACCCAGCTAATAAGCGTGGTCCTTTTCTGCCGGACTGCAGGGTGCTGCTTCCTTTCACTCGGCTCCTAATACTTGAATGAAGCGGCGCTTTCGGTCCTGCAGGTTTAACTGCTCGGAAAAGGAGCGTTTGAGACCGGAGGAAACGCTGCCGATGTGAGGACTCGCTGCTTAAAAGTCACGTCTGCATAAAAATTGAAACTCCGAATGTGGTTTGGAACAATAATTGAAGAGAAGTTAGTGGGAAAACATTTTTATACCAACAGAAATCATAAAAAAATCTCTGTGTGGTGGAGAGAACGTTCCACATATCTTTGGATTCAGGGTGTTGAGGTAAAAATGACCAATTATAAGTATTTAATGCACATTTTATTACATAGTTAAACTTCAAAATATCCTAAAAACGCCTAAATTAGCCAAAACACTTAAATATATCTGAATTATTAGCTAAACTGAAAAACACCCTAAAAACTAAAAAAGCCAAGACAGCTAGCATGTAGCTGAAATATTAGCTAATTTCCAAATTAGCCTAAAAAACTTGTAAAATCTCTAATTTAGCCAAAACAGCTAGCGTAAGGCTAAATTATTAGCTGAGCTCCAAGTTAGCCTAAAAAACTGAAAAACGCGTAAATTAGCCAAAACAGCTAGCATGTAGCTGAAATATTAGCTAAGCTCCAAATTAGCCTAAAATCTTATTATCTGCCAAAATAGTTTAAAAAAAACTAGCAGATTATTAATGTTTTACATTTTTAAACCGTAACTTTTTAACATAATGATAGATAATAAAAAGGCGGGAATATTATTACAGAATAAATTTAACTTAAACCTTAAATAACTTTTATTTTACTCTCCTTAAAATTATATTTCGTAAAAATTCTACAAGTTAGAAATTAGCGTAAAATAACATCGCACCATTTATAACTAGAATAAAATGATCTGGAGGGCCGGACAGAATTACCTAGAGGGCCGGATCCGGCCCCCGGGCCTTGACTTTGACACGTGTGCCATAAACCACTGATGAATTCTGGACCGTCTGTATCACTGAGTTCAGTCAGAGCTCAGTCATTGCAGATCTGCTACATAGTAGATCACAGAAGAAAATGTGAAAGCAGATTTTCTGCAGAAGCTCCAAACTCTGGATCTGCGCGTTGACCTGATCTTCTGGACGGTCTTCATAGGAGCAGACGAGACCCGATCCGAGAGAGCGCATGCATTTACTAAAGCAGACTAAAAATGAAAAACAAACCGTCTCCACAAGGACGGCGTGGGCGCTTCTTCGCTTGACCTCATGACTTCATGATGCAGGAAAAGTGCAGCAAATGCTGTTTTTTTAATACCAGTCCTGCAATTACCGCCAACTCTTAGCATCCATACATTTCTTCTCTGACCTCTGTGCTTCCTGTCGCGCTCGCTTCACATAGTGGATTTAAAAAAGCAGGATTTTAGTTTGTTTCTGTGAACTACGCCCTGCTGACTTCTCCGGTAAACACTTTTCTGATAAAACCGCGGCGGTGTGACAATTTGACCGTTTTTGCTAAAAGTGGTCAAAGTTGAATCTGGTGGTTTTAAGTCAAACATCCATCAGAGTAAAAAAAAAGACTTAGATTTTTACATGAAAGTCCCACTCTGATCATCTGTTTTCAAATCATTCGCGGTGGTCTTATAATGTTGAAGAAACCATTTTTAGCCAAAATCAAAGAACCTGTGTCGTTTTCTCCTTCTGTAGAACAGCAGGAGTTCATTAGAAAGTCCAAACTAAACATGGACGAGCTGCATTCAGCTTCTATGCTGGACAGATCTAGAACACACTCCCAGATAACCTTAGATCAGCTAAAACTGTTTATTTCTCATTGACTTCCGCACTGTTACTTTAAGCTGACTTTAAATTCAGTTCTTTTTAACTTTCTGCACCATTTTAACGATCACACCTTTACTATTTCTTTTAATGTTTTATGTGAGACACTTTAGATTGAATTCTGAGTAAGCCAATTCATTGTTTACCCTCCTACTAGCTTACAGCCATCATAGGAGTGTACGAATAAAAATCGGTTTTATATATATATATATATATATACCTCTTTGCTTCTTTTGGCGATACTTGTATCGATTTAAAATGCAGACATGGCAATTGTCCCCAACTCGTTGTTTCTTGATGTTCTGGTTGTTCTCATTAATCAGGGCTCCGGACGGACCGAACTAATTTTCGTCTGCCGCCTCTCTTTTGATGCACGTCAAATTTATTGCTTATACTCTGTAACTTATACTCAGGTTTGACTTATACTCAGGTGCGACTTATACTCTGGTGTGACTTATACTCAGGTGTGACCTATACTCAGGTGTGACTTATACTCAGGTGTGACTTATACTCCAGAAAACATGTTGTTAAAAAATGCTATCTAAATCTTACATTTTATTTTATAAATGTCCACAAGAACACGTTAAAACACTATTTTCATCTGAACGACTCTTCATATTATAAGACGGTTTAGTAGATTGAGGTGGAAATGGTCATTCATCGTGGGCTTCATCTTTAGCTTCCATGAAGCATTCCCTTCGACACACCTCCCCCTCTGCTTTTTATTCCTCTCACAGCAGATGCATCTCCGCTCTCCTCCTCCTCTGCCCTTCTTCTCGTCCTCCTGTCTGACGACCAGCCCGGTTTCTTCCCGTCTCTCTGCATCCCAGCGTCTGATGTGCATCACACCCGCTCTGAACTCTCACTGAGGAAACTTAAAAACGATTAAGAACAGCATCTCAGCACTTTTGAGGCGTCCTGCGAACGCCACGCAGACAGAAATCCGCCTTTTCTGGTCGCTTTCTTCCTTCCTGGGAGTGTGCAGACTCTTAAACAGGACGGCCTGGAACACTGCAGGGAGCGCTCCTGTGTGGAAATGTGTGTGTGAGGTCCACTCCGTTGCTCTTTGATCCTCGTCTTGACAGCCCACCACCTGGGACGATTCGCCACATGCCGCATGGCTCGCGGGCCCCGGCTACGCCGAGGGAATCTCAACACGCGGCTGACCCTCCCCCCGCACGCTACATGCCGTCAGAATCGCTAATGCTAACACCAAAAGCTAACCCTCCCGTCCACAGATATGCAGGAAAACGCCTCTGGAATCATAATTCACGGCGTGCAGCTAACCGGCAAACCCTCGTGCTCCCGGATTGGAATTGCAAATTGCACACAAGGGGCTAAAGTTTGAACACAGGTGCAATTGGAATCATAATGGAATTATAATGTACAATACTGAGGCAATGCTAAAGAGCTCCCAGCTGAATAGCATTCTCTGCTGGAGACTTCCAGTTTAAAGTTAATGCATGGAAAGCTTGAGGAGCGCTCCGACATGCTGTATGCAGGCGGAGCCGGCCGTGCAGGGACTGTTCACTTCAGAGTCAGACCCGACTTGTAAAGGTTAAAGTGCAGCTTCGAACGTCTGCAGATGAATTATTCGAAGATGCTTTTTGATGGTATAAAAAAATGTTTTTTTTAACTAACTGAAGTCCACAGGACGTTTCAGAATTTAAATTTGACTTTATTATAACTGATAAAATAAACTTATACAATGTAAAAAGTGAAATATTGGATCAACTAACAAAAGTTCAGTAATTTGTTACATTTAAAAATAGTTTTTTTTTAATCAAATTAAATCTGTGAGTTTAGTAAACTATCAATTTAAAATGTAATTTAACAAAAACTAATAATTCACAAAACTTTTGTGAACTGATCCAACGTTTCACTTTTTACAGTGTACGGTAACTCAAAGTCTTGAGGACATATTGGAAAATCTGGACTGGTTTCATCCAAAGTTGTGACCAAAAATGTTGGCACTGATGTCGAGTTCAGCTCAGAAATCTCATATTGACCTGAATTATGACCAAAGACTTCAAGTCAAACTCATAGACTTTGAATTTAGAATCATAATTGACCCAAATTTTGAAATATAAACTCTGGTTTTCACTGAAATTCTAACTAAAGACCTAAAACTTGAATTAAAGTTCCACTCTGATCGTGTCTTCATCTGTTATCAAAGCGTTTCCAGTGGATTTATAGTATTCAGACTGTATTCTGGTTTATCGGGGAAAACGAACTCTGGTCCAAATGTGTCCAGGATGAATACACCCTTAGTTATAATCATGCCGTTTTAACCCAAAATAAAAACTGTCTTTTTTTAAACATGTATTCTGCAGACTGACAGGATTTCATAAGGAATTTACCTAAGTTGGGAGCGGGACTGTTTGCGCTGAAGTTAGCCTTTCCCTAATTTCCCAGCATTCCTTTGTTTACACTCTGAAAAACTCGAAACTATGGCAAAAAAAAATTGAGCAGAATTGGAGCTATCCAGCTGTGCAATTCTGATCCAGATTCCAGCTCAGACGAGGAAAACAAAGACGTTCATGGATCTATTTGTCTGGAGGTGGAGGATTCAGACGGGAGACTTTGACTCGCCCATGGCAGCGACTGTGTCACAAACTTCTTCTAGCGATGGTTTGTCTGAGAAATACTCAGAAATGCAGTTTTAATCTAAAATAATGTTATACATGTCCTCCATTATGATAAAAACTCTACAAAAAATTTAAAAAAACAATTTTTATTGGAGCGTTACGATGTCACTCGGACTGATGGGCGTTTGTCTTTGAAATATGACTAGAGACTCGTGCTTTGACTTGAATTGACATTTCACAAAGTGAAAATCTGATCAATACAAACATGTTATGACGTCTATTTGGGAATCAAGTGTGTTCTGATGATGAAAATGTGGATTGTTTAAGGAAAAATTGCATTTAAACACGTTTTTTTTTGCAAAAATTGTTTGACCGCAATGCATTGTGGTCTATATTTGATACTGTAGTGAGCATAGATGTGTGCTAGTTTTTTGCAAAGACTTCTGGGAAATTTCTAGGCCACTCAATTTTGGAATTATAGATTCAGACAGCATTAGAAAATGGGGAACGAACTATATACTGAGTAGGGAAGGAATTTGGACACAGCGAGTGTCCAAATTCGATGACATCATCAACAGTCGCCCATCATCTACGTTAGCGTATGGCTTCCAACATTATATTTAAATGTCAGTAATATGTTTTCTGTGCTTCAGAGTACATCGACGTGAAGAAATGCGTTTCTATTCTGCAACATACCGCGACGCCGTAGCCCTACGCCACGAAGGCTAGCCCTCAAAAATACATTTTCCAACAGCCCTACCCCTCTAAATGCCCCGACAATTGGAGGGGTCGGGGCAGAATTCTGATTCAGACTTAAACTTATGATAAATAGAAATCAGGACTCGCTACACCTTTCAGTTATGACCTAATAGGTCCTAATATTGTCAGATCTTTGACACACTCTACTTTTTTATAGTTTTTAAAGTTATTTATGATGTAAAGACAAGAACAGTGTCTTTGCACTTTAAGGTTGGTTAGTGAAATCATCGGAGTGAAATCTCACTGGGATTTTGGTCTTCACAACAATGATGAACAGCTGTTCATTTAATAATCTCCGTTTGTAAAAATGTAATAATTCTGAGAAAGAGTCAGTAAAAGGTACAAACCACTTAAAGTAAAGTTTCTGAGTCCCCTCTGAACCGCATGAACTAAATAGTCTAATTTCTACCCGGCGATAGTCTGTCAGTCATGACTAATTTCCTGTCTTATCTTCCTGCTTTCAACCAGTGGAAGCTGGTGAGAGTCTCTTGGTGGTAAATTGATACTGATGTTTGAAGCGGCGGGCGCCGGCTTTAGCGAAGAGACACGCCGTGCCATCTTTCACGCTGGGGTCATAGAAGAAAAACACTCCGGCGAGTGTTATCCCTGCTAATGCACCATCTGAATCGCTACACCAATCACGTCGCCGACGCTAGGCTAAGGGCCAACTGTTCAACAGCCCCGGCACCCCCAGGACTCCGCAGGAATTCAGATCCATTACGCTCCCAGCCTCATCAAAGGGACTCTGGGATTCAGATGCTAAACCCGCTCCAGATGCTCGCTGTTGGATTTCACTGAGATGCACTGCAGGGCAAGTGTCATAAGGACCGACGCCCGCGACCGGTGCCCCTCATTCCGGCTGATTTGATTTGTGCCGTCAGCACAATGGGGAGGACAACAAAGCAGATGTAAACAATAACGCTCTGTGCTCATCTCTGGACAAATAAACACAAACCAGAATTAACAGATGGGCGAAGCTGAAGGCAGCGACAGTCGGAGGGAAGACGATGAGCGACGCCTCACCTGTAGCTCACAAGACTGCAGGATGAGTCAGTTAAAGTGCAGCGGCTGTCTTTAGGTCTCACTCCAGGAGTCTGGAGGAAAAAGCTTTACCTTGTCATGTTTTTAATCTCCTAGTAGCTGTTAGACAGCTCTGTCAATCCTCACAGAGGAAATTCCTTCTAACCCTTAAAGCTGCTTCAGCCAGCATCCAGCGAGTCCGCCGAGAGAGCAGAGGCGGTACCTCTCTGTCTGGCCTACATCCTCCTGCTGGATCTGGCCCGACGGTGTTTCAGCCCCTCTCAGCGGGGAGCGCCGCAGATCAAAGCGGCCCTCGGCATCCATCACACTCCCACAGTCTTTAGCAGGAGTGTCTGGGTGCAGCAGGATGGAGTGTTTGGAGCGGTGGAGGGGGAGGAGCTTTGAGTTTCTACGGTCCTGAGACGCCGGGACACCAGTACCGAGTGTGGAGTTAAAGACCCACTCCAATGAAAATGGGCTCGATGATGGAGGACGTATATGAAGAAAATGAAGTTTTATTATTTGTTTTTTAATTAAAGTTATTGTGAATCAGGAGCAAAAGAAGGAATTCTGTTTAGAAAGTAGAGCTGCCACAAACGATTACTTTAATTGTCGACCAATCATCGTTTCTCTTTTCTGATTAGTCTACTAATCGGGTCATGTGCAAACTGGATGTGAAGGACACCATAACCATCATTAGCTTTAAACTAACTAAAAACTAGATATATAGCATTACCTGTGATAATGCTAGTGTGAATGCTGGAAGCTGAATTTAGCCGCTGAAGATGCTGAAATTGATAGCTGAAAACACTGAAGCTGATAGCCAGCTAAGATATTAATTAAATGCCAAATTAGCCTAAAAACAGAAAAAAGCCTAAGTTACAGCCAACATGTAGCTGAAATATTAGCTAAACTCCAAAATAGCCTAAAAAACCTTAATAAATGCCAAACTAGTCCAAAAACCTAACAGGATGCTATTATAACTTTCAACTTCACTACACTCTGACTCCATAAAATATAAAGTAACGACTAATCGACTATTAAATTAGTCGTCGACTATTTTAATAGTCGATTAGTCGTCGATTAGTTGACTAATCGTGTCAACCCTAATAAAAAGACATTTGAGCTGCAGTCCGGCTCCAAACTATGTGGCTTGATAGCTCCAATGTAAACAAAGGATGATGGGATATGAGCCGAGGCTTACTTCCGCTCCCACAACTCACACTGTAAAAAGTGAACAGTTGGATCAATTAACAAAAGTTCTGTAATTTTTTACATGCAAAAATATTTGTTTTGACCAAATTAAGAATTTTGAGATAAGTAAACCACCACGTGCAAATTCTAATGTTATTGCGTAAGATTGTGAAAAAAAAAAAACGCAGAAAAATATTTAAATACCAGAAGTACGAACACAGATGTCCTGATATTACTGACCATTTAATAACAAGATTGTGTAAGTTTTAAAAGTGCACAAAGTTTTTGAAGGATTAGAAAAAAAAATCAATCTTCAATGGGGATGAAAAATCACAAAAATTTCACAAAATCTTAAAAACCATAAAATACAAAAAGTATAAGCAGTAATGTCCTGAACGAGTTGAACATTTTGATACCAATAATGCAAAGGTTTCAAAGTTTTTAAAGGATTTGAAAAACTTTGTTTTCCTTTTCAGTGGGACTGAAAAATCGCACAAATTGCGTACTTTTCAAAAACCGCAAAAGTTTTGAAAACCAAAAGTCCAAGCATGAATGTCCTTAATGTCCTTAATCACTATTGAATTGATTTTGTTAGTGATTCTCAGCCTAATTATGAAAAGCATGCTGGGAAAAGAAAGTGATGGTCAGATCCTGATCTGATGGTGGCAGAAACTCTGGTGAAGTCTGACTAAAAGTCAGCCTGATGTGTAACTCTGCTGCCTTCATCCGTCAGGTTTTAAGTTGAGCGCGTATTTCTACCTGCAAGTCAGTAAATCAATAAGAGGAAGGTGTCTGAATAAGTGAGTGAGCGTGACTAATAGATACATGAGTGTCTGACTGAATAGGCTGCTTTTTCAAGGATTTATGAAAAAATCTCCTTCGTTTGCTTTACCCTCTCGCTGCTGGCTGCAGTCATCAAGCATTGAGACAAATTCAAAGATGTTCCCCTCGTCTTGTTCTGTCCTCTGCATTCACTCGGCGTGCCGGTGTCGACAGGTGACGGCGGGCGGCTGAATGGAGAAAATGCTCATCCCTCCCCTGTCTGTTCTGCTCTCTCCCCAGGCTGCTGTTTTGTCACGTTTTACACAAGGAAAGCTGCCCTTGAAGCCCAGAATGCACTGCACAACATAAAGACCTTAACAGGGGTGAGTGTGCATCCTCCGCTCGCCACGCTTCCCTTTTAATCACACACTCCCAGCATCGCCTAGCCTGAGGCGGCCTCGCCCAAACGCGCGGCGGTGAAGGCGCTCCTGCGCTGTGCTGCTGCCAGCTCGCATTTGCATTTGCAGGCAGAAGTGAGCGACAGTGCGAGCAGGTGAGCAATGCGTTGTCAGAGAGCGTTTGGGAGGAGAGCGCTGAGCTGACGGGAAACCCAGACGCTGGACGAGATCACTTCCACTGATGCAGAGGAGGATCAGGAACTTTCATTTGGTCTCATTATGACAGAGTCCAATAAACTGGACTCATCTGAAACCCTCAACATGAGAAAAAGCTTTAAAACAAATAGAAAACTAGAAATATTGCATTATCTGCAATACTTTTTACTGAAAGTAATCGCTGAAGATGCTGAAGCTTTATGCTAAAAATGGTGATGCAGTTTACTTTAACTGATGAAGGGATCACGGAAAATGCAAAAGCTATTTGCAAAATGTTAAATTTGCCAAAGATTTGCTAAAGAAGTATGAAAGAGCGCCAAGTTGACCAAAATTTCCAAAAATGCTGCAGTAAAATTGCTTTAAAATCCCTAATACATGCCAATTTTGCAAAAGTATTTAGTGTGTTGCTTAAGTGTGAGCTAAACTCTAAATTAGCCCAAAAAACCTTAGTAGATACCAAAATAGCCAAAAAAGCTAGCCCTTTAAAACTAGCTAAACTCTAAAATAGCTTAAAATTGGTAAATTGGTTAAAAGCTGTTAGCCTGTTGCTAAAATAGAAGCTAAAATCTAAATTAGCATATAAAAACAGTTGTAAATATGAAATTTGTTGAAAAAGTTAGCATGTTGCTAAAATTAGCTAAGATCCAAATTAGCATAAAAACCTCAGTAGATGCCAATTTAGCCAAAAAAAATTAAGAATATTGCTTAAATACTAGCTAAACTCCAAAATAGCATTAAATTCCTCAGTAAACTAAATAAGTCAAAAATGTTAGCGTATTGCTAAAATAGAGGCTCAACTCTAAATTAACCTTAAAAACCCCAGTAGAAAGCAAATTAATCGAAAATGTTAGCATGTTGCTAAATAAAATAATAGCTAAGCCCCAAATTAGCATAGAAGTACCTCAGTTTAGCCAAAAAAGCTAGCATATTGCTAAAATAGAAGCTAAACTCTAAACTAACCTATAAAAACATTAGTAAATATGAAATTTGTTGAAAAAGTTAGCATGTTACTAAAATTAGCTAAGCTCCAAATTAGCATAAAAAACCTCAGTACATGCCAAAAAAAAGTTAGCATATTGGTTAAATATTAGCTAAACTCCAAAATAGCATTAAATTCCTCAGTAAACTAAATAAGTCAAAAATGTTAGCGTGTTGCTCAAACAGAAGCTAAACTCTAAATTAACCTTAAAAACCCCAGTAGAAAACTAATTAATGGAAAATGTTAGCGTGTTGCTAAAAATAATAGCTAAGCCCAAAATTAGCATAGAAGAACCTCAGTGGATGTCAATTTAGCCAACAAAAGCTAGCATAATGCTAAAATAGAAGCTAAACTCTAAACTAGCCTATAAAAACATTAGTAAATATGAAATTTGTTGAAAAAGTTAGCATGTTGCTAAAATTAGCTAAGCTCCAAATTAGCATTAAATTCCTCAGTAAACTAAATAAGTCAAAAATGTAACATGTATTACTAACACGCACACATGAGCCGGATTTCTCTGCATCATTATCCGTTGGAATTGTGTTCGCTGTGTTGTAAACGGTTGTTGAGTTCTGGTTCTGCTCGACCCATTGTTTTTATGTGTTTGTCAACGGTGCAGCCGTGCATCATTCCTAGAAACGTCTAGGAATTCCCCTCTGATCGGGCCGAAAGGGGAGGAGCCTCCATGGATGAGATCATGCATGTTCCACAGAAGAGGCCGCTCGTCTTTGAGCTGCTGGGTTCAGTTCAGCCGCTTGCATCTCTTTCAGCTGTTGCGATTATGTCTGACAATAAAAGAGTGTGTTGAGGCTCCGTCCTCCGTTATTGTTCCCTCCCGCGGCCCCGGAGAGCAATCGAGGAAGTGAGCTGGAGCTGTCGGAGCCCGGGGTGGATATTTACAGGCCCTCAGATCCCTTCTGCTCAGGTTATTGGCTGCTTCCCGCTCCTCCGCTTGGCTGCTGGAACCTTCGCGGTGGATGGAGCACCTGCACCGTCTTACTGGTGTCAGTTGGAAGAGCGGATGGGCCTCCTGGGCATGCAGGGTGGATGCTGGGAATCCCTCATGAGCTGTACTCATAAATCAGAAAGAAGCTTGTTGTTTTGCACAGAGCCACCGTGTTAATTGCTGCTGGAATAAGTCTGTTAAATGGAGGCTGTTTTTCTCCGAGTTAGTCACTTATCCCTCGTTGGAGGTGTGAAACAGGCCTGAAGAGGACGCCAGCTGCAGCAGTTTCAGGATTACTGGAACATGAAATCGCTTTCTTCCACGCCGTGACATCCCGCTATCCTGGCCGGTCATCCCTCCTCCCCATCCGGCGGCTGGAGTTTGGCGTTTTATGCTGTTTGATGTGGGGTTTGGGTTCATTCTGGTGTCCCCGTGGCTTCAGGGTTGGAAGGAATTCTCATCCGGTCGGAATTTTGCTAAAACAGAGAATGTGATCCTTAGTCTGTGAAGATTCAGGTCATGTGATCCCAGGATTCTGTTCTTCAGAACCAAAGAAAGAAATATGTAATCAGCACTTTTTACTGGTCAAAAGCAAAATGTCTTAAAATGTTTAAGAATACAATAGAAACGATTAAATAAAACAAAACGAGTCAGTTGAGTCAGCTTTTAAGGTTAGATAATACGGGTGTGTATTGGCAAGAGTCTGGCGATGCGATACATATTTCATCCTGAGCCGATTATTGCAACTCATATCGCATTGTGAGTCAGTTATCACGATACATATCGCATCGTGAGCCGGTTATCACGATACTTATCACATCGTGAGCCGGTTATCACGATACTTATCACATCGTGAGCCGGTTATCATGATACATATCACATCGTGAGCCGGTTATCACGATACATATCACATCGTGAGCTGGTTATCACGATACTTATCACATCGTGAGTCAGTTATCACGATACATATCACATCGTGAGCCGGTTATCACGATACATATCACATCGTGAGCCGGTTATCACGATACATATCACTTTATCAATTTATATCGTATCATTAGCTGGGTATCGCGACATATATCGCATCCTGAACTGGGTATCATGATTTGTATTGCAATAACCAGCTCATGATGCAATACGTATCGCCTTATGAGCCAGGTATCACAATATGCAACGCGATACCGGACTCAAAATGAGATATGTATCGTGATAACCAACTAACGATGTGATAAGTATTGTGATTTAGCCAGAAAGAAATCCTGTTTGTAACTTTAAACTCGTTTTTTTTTTTTGTTCAAATTTCTAGATAACTTCAGCAGGAAACAAAACCTAAAGATCTCTTTTTGTTTTGATCATTTAACAACAAATCCTGAAAATGTTCTCCACGGATTTTCCATCCTCAAAGTTCTGCAACACTTAGCGTTCTAAAATATTGGATTTCGGTGCAAAGTCTTCATGAAAAGTCGCTTTTCTACGCAAATTTCAGGCTGACTTCATTTTGACTTCATTCTCCTAATTTGACAACTTTTTCATATTATTTTACACCTTTCTCCTTGTTTTTCATCGTTATACAATTGTTATCCTAGTTTATTTTATGGCTGTCTTTTTAATGTGCTTTTTTCTGACTTTTTTTGGCCGATATTCTTTTATGTAAAATTTTGACTTCTCTCATGAATTTGCGTCTTTTAAATTTCTGATGGTTTTTCTCACTTTTTTAGAACTTTCTTTTTAGTAAAATTCTGATAATTTTCTCATAACTTTACAAATTTTTTTCTCACAATTTAACAATCTTGTCCTGATAATATTTCACTTTTTTCCCTTCATAATTTTCCAACTTTTTTTCTTCAGAATTTTTTTTATTTCTTTTCTTAAGTTTTAAATGTTGTCACATTTTTAAAAAAAATCATAACTTTGAATCTTTATTATTTTAAAGTTTTGACATTTTTTAAGACCTTAAAAAATGTTTTTTTTTTTTGTGG
>NC_050534.1:20151049-20154297 GCF_002922805.2 Oryzias melastigma | reverse complement strand
GATTTCTGAAAAATTTGTTGGAAAACAGGACAATAAAAACCATGATGGTGTTTTTTAAAGAAACTTCTCGTCTTCCAGATTCAGAAGAACTGAATCCTGGAAACTAGTGACACGTTTGCTGCTGAATTTCTGTATTATTGAAACTTTTAAGAAAAAAAATAATTTTTTTCACTGTTGCTACATTTTTTTCAGTCTCTCTTACCTGCTGAATATTCAGATATGCAGACTTTAGGAGTTGATTTTCAGTTTTCCGATGGTCATCAAAGGCAGCACAGGGCGCATCATGAGAAACTCTCCTGTAAAAAAGCATTTCTGCAGCTCTTGAAGGTGCTGGGAGTAAAGCCGCTAAGCTCCTCCAGCACCTCGTCTTTGATTTATTCAGAGCGTGGAGCAAACATTAGCCGGGTTTCACTATGAGATGATTTTCAGGCTTTTTTTACAGCCTCAGTAAGAGCCAAAGATCAGACGGTGCATTTGTAACGGAGGGGAAAAACTATTTCCAATACACTCCTCTGTGAGAACAGAATAAGCTCTGGGTTAGGCGGGAACGGCGGTGATGGAGAAGAAGAAGCTTCACCATGAAGACTAGAAACAGATCAGCAAAAACCGGTTAGAATCCGACCTTTTTTAGAAGTGTAGTGGTTAATAAATGTAAGAATCGGAGATAAAATCCTCCCCAGAGGGAGGTTGGTATCTTACTCTCATCACACCGTGATACTCGAGTATTTCCTCGGCTGTGGCAGAAGTAGAAACAGCCGGATCTCTTCCCACTTCATCCGGAGCGGTCCAGCGGCTCCTGCAGCAGCAGATAAGGAGAACAGGACTGAAGCTTCCCGCCTTGAGCCGCTCTGACATCAGCCGCGCTTCGTTTACCTGCAGAATTCTTCACGCAGCAAAGTGGAAAACCGAAATCCCGAAGGATACGACGGGAAAACAAAACATCTACAGGAAAGGAAAAGATTTATAGCAAAATTATAGACATTTGGGAGAAAATAGGATTTTTTAAATTTGGCTTTTAGCAGAAAATCTTTAAAAAAAAATCAGTTGAAGTCGGAAAGCAGCTTTTGGATCTGAATATTCAAACTGTCCGCTGACGGTACCGGCCGGCCTGTACGGCATTCATCACGCCGGCGCTGACAGCCTTATATCCGATCGTCCCGTATTGACTGACGGATGCGGCTCTAAATGAAATCTACAGACGCTTTCCAAGCGAACGGCGAATCGATGAGGGAGAGCGTTGTTTATGGTTTTATTCGCACCTCAAACCAATAAAGGTGCAGATGATGAAAGGGGAGAATTAATTGCTCCAGAAGACAAAAGGGGGGAGGAGAGAGCCAGAGGTGAGCAAAGGTGAAGCGCAGATGGACGGGGAGAAGGTGGAGTGGAGCTCTCCTGCACGCTCCAGGGCAAAGCAATAAACGGGCCGCCGATAAAAACCAATACCTGCTTATTAACTTCCCCTCTCTCCTGGCTTGTAAAAAGCCGGTGGAACAATGTTAGTATTGCCCCCCTCCCCCTCTATCTCTCCATCCAAACCCAAGGCCCTAACAAGGAGAGATGCAATCCGAGGGGACGGCTGGACGGGGACCAAACCGCAGGAAAGGACGGCGATGTTGGCAGCGGCGGCGTTGCTTTAGAGTGGAAATGGTTGAGTGGCTGCTGTTTCCCCAATGCAGCCAATAAATGGAAAAAAAGAGGGGGGGGGGGCTCCATCCGTCCATCTTCAAAACACAAAGAGGAGGAAAAAAGTCTGATCAAAACCCTTTAGATGATTATTATTTTGTTAAACAATAACCTCGTCTGTGACGTTCATGTTGGTCACATGTCCTTATAGTGTCTCTGACAGGAGTCTGCAAGATCCACATGTTTATTTCTCCATAATGGCTCTTGGACAAACATGAAACAAATCATGGAGACCTGCTGACCCGGACATGTCGACCGTCAGAGTCAGCAGCTCCCCCTACATAAAGTAAACAAATAAACAAAGCCCAAAAACTAAGACTACCAAACCCCAAACTAACATAACAAAACCCTGCAGAGTAAGACTGCTGAGGACAAAGAGAGGAAATATAGGTTCTTTTTATAATTTTGATCGTGCCAAAAAATAGACATAATTAATATTTATTATTAAAAAACAGACGGTTGTGAATGCAAATCCAAATTTCTTAAAGACTAAAGTTAGATTCTGTGACTCCTTCTAGGTTTTGATCAGTAAAAAACGAGCCCAAATGGCCAAAAGGTCGCCGACTCCTGTCCTATGACAATTTTTTATTTAAAAAAAACGTTCTTAGTAGTGTTTAATGATTAATATGAAGCTTTTAACCAAAATCCCACAACCTGAAGCCATTTTTCATGTTGATCTGAAGCCTCTGTTTACAAAATCTCCTCTGAGAGGGCGTGGCTTTTGTTGCTCCGCCCCTGACCCCCCCTTGTCTGATTCTGATATCTCGGTGTCTCACTAGCGTTAATTGTTCACCGCTGCTGCATAAAAATGTCCATCAATCTGGGTAATGTCCAGCCGTATGGTTCTGATCCGGATGTCAGCTCAGATGTTCTTTGATTTACTCTTGGTGACTTTTTAAAAAATAACTTCGCTTTATTTCATTTTGTATGGGGTCAAATCAGGAACAACTTAAAGTGAATGAAAAACAGACATTGTAACTGGAAAAAAAGAAAAATTAGAAAAAAATGGAAAACCTCAAATAAAAACTTGAAAATGTAAAAATGTATTAATAATTTGACAGAAAAAATACTAAAAACGTGAATTAAAAAAAAACGGTAAATGTAATCAATCAATCAAGATACTTTATTAATCCCCTGGGGGGAAATTCATTGTTTTTCAGTACAACCAAGAACAAGACAGTTCAAGGTTCCCTGCGGAAGCGTCCACTGAGCGGCGCCCCTTATTACATATATTACATTATTAATATTATCAATTGAAAAATAATGTATCTATGAGTAACAGCTGCTGTTTTGAATTTTCAACTTCTTTTTAGTTCAATTAGCTCAAAGCCACGCCCACGTGTAAAATTAGGATCAGCTCAGCAGTGAAAACTCCAAAACTGAATTGAAATTGAAAACAGTTCTGAAAGCAAAGAAAGAACAAAAAAAAACAACGTTGAAAGTACAAATAAATATTTTTTTTAATTAGTAACAGCTTTTTTAATTCAAGTTTCCAATTTACGTTTTCTTTCCAAATTTTCAATATTTTGTTTTTCAAGATTTCATTCAAGTTTTCAATAGGTTTT